>NC_091741.1:38309376-38354376 GCF_043380555.1 Nothobranchius furzeri | reverse complement strand
CTGCTGCTGTGGCCCCCAGACTCTGGACCTCTCTCCCCCTGAGCCTGAGATCAGTGGACTCAGTGGTCTCCTTTAAACTCACCTGTTCAGGCTCTGGTGTGACCTTCACCACCCTCTCCTTCTTCTGCTCTTTTTCCGCCTTTCCAGCGATCCGCTGATTTCCATCTTTCCTATTCATTTTCTCTCTCCCTTTCTTAACATTTTTAAAACACATTTTAATATTTTTCTCATTTAAACATATTTTCTAATCATTTTTTTTTTAAATATTTTTTATATTTTAATGTTTTTGTTTTTGTGAAGCACTTAGGGATTTTTATCTTGCCATACCTGAGCTTCTGTGTAGAAGTCTGGGGGAACATACACAAAGTTAGTATCCAAACAATAATTATAATGCAGAAAAATCATGATATTAATAAATACAGGGACCATACAAATGCATTTTTCATCTAAATGCAAACTATCGAATTGGACTTGGTGACGTTCAAAACAACACAAATAATTTAAAGTAAGAAATAAAAAGCTTCCAAAAGGAATCAGTTAAATATTTCTAGACAGAAAAGGTACAACTTACGAGGGAATCTGAAAATACAAAGTGCCAGAACAAATATCTTTATTTCAATAGCAGGAGTACAATTGTGGAACAGCCTAACCGAAGAAATAAAGCAAAGTACTTAAACCAGTTTAAAAGTTAATATAAAAAACACATTAAATGGATATATGAATGAAGGAATTGGGTTAAACCAAGACGGTAATGTTGAGGGTTTAGTTAGTTATGGTTTATTAGATGTATTGGTATGTTTGGTTTGTTTGACTTGGTTTTATATTGTGTCTGTCTAAGTTAAGACTAAAAGAAAGTGCATGTGTGATGGATTCTATCAATATGTTTATCAATAAACCCATTTCCTGGTCGAAGAGAGAAGGAGAGAAACATTAAGCAGACAAGTCAACCAGTTATAACTGTGGCACATGCACGAGGCAAAATGCCCCGAACATCTGATCACAGAGCTTATTTAAACAAATAGATCAGAACGGGAGTGAGGTCATTGTGTGAGAGAATGTGTGTGTGTGTGTGTGTGTGTGTGTGTGTGTGTGTGTGTGTGTGTGTGTGTGTGTGTGTGTGTGTGTGTGTGTGTGTGTGTGTGTGTGTGTGTGTGTGTGTGTGTGTGTGTGTGTGTGTGTGTGTGTGTGTGTGTGTGTGTGTGTGTGTGGGAAGAACAGTGTGTGGGTGTGTCTGAGTGTGAGATTGCTTCAGTTAACAGGATTAAAGCAATAAAATATAAATTTTCCATAATGGCATGAATGAGTTAACACAGGGGGGAGGGGGGGGGGCTGAATACGGTAAGTGTTTACTTCTGACTACTTCTTATCAAACGAATATGCATGTTTGAAACAAAAA
This sequence comes from Nothobranchius furzeri, assembly GCF_043380555.1. NCBI lineage: Eukaryota > Metazoa > Chordata > Actinopteri > Cyprinodontiformes > Nothobranchiidae > Nothobranchius > Nothobranchius furzeri. The sequence goes on along the minus strand of NC_091741.1, from coordinate 38,352,980 downwards.
TAAACGGAACTGGGAGGCACTGTAAAAGATTTTCATTCTTTCTACTTCTTATACAGGAGGGAGTTGAGGTTGAGGCTCTCTGCTGACGTTTAGTGGTGAAAACGTGCAAAAACAGCCAAATTCAACAGATGCTCAGTTCAGTTTACCTATGAATCCCTAGTCATATGTTTACACACCACCTGTGTGTGTGTGCGTGCGTGTGTGTGTGTGTAAAAACCTCTCTCTCTCTCTCTCTCTCTCTCTCTCTCTCTCTCTCTCTCTCTCTCTCTCTCTCTCTCTCTCTCTCTCTCTCTCTCTCTCTCTCTCTCTCTCTCTCTCTCTCTCTCTCTCTCTCTCTCTCTCTCTCTCTCTCTCTCTCTCTCTCTCTCTCTCTCTCTCTCTCTCTCTCTCTCTCTCTCTCTCTCTCTCTCTCTCTCTCTCTCTCTCTCTCTCTCTCTCTCTCTCTCTCTCTCTCTCTCTCTCTCTCTCTCTCTCTCACATGTGTGTGTGTGTGTGTGTGTGTGTGTGTGTAAAAACCTCTCTCTCTCTCTCTCTCTCTCTCTCTCTCTCTCTCTCTCTCTCTCTCTCTCTCTCTCTCACATGTGTGTGTGTGTGTGTGTGTGTGTGAGAGAGAGTTTTTTTTACACACACACACACACACACACACACACACACACACACATGTGAGAGAGAGAGAGAGAGGTTTTTACACACACACACACACACACACACACACACACACACACACACACACACACACACACACACACACACACACACACACACACACACACACACACACACACACACACACACACGCACACATGTGAGAGAGAGAGAGAGAGAGAGAGAGAGGTTTTTACACACACACACACACACACACACACACACACACACACGTGAGAGAGAGAGAGGTTTTTACACACACACACACACACACACACACCCACACACACACACACACACACACACACACACACACACACACACAGACACACACACAAACACACACACGTGTGTTGTTCACAGACAGCCCGTTTTAAAAACTGTTTCTGATTCTAATGGGTCACTCTGAGTTTTTTATGAAAATAGTCTCCTACAGCAATCTCCTGCATTAGCTTCTAAATGCAGGAGGTATGTTTTAGGTCACACGGAGCATTTTTATGTGGCCCGCGAGATAAATATCAAAAATATATTAAAACTGGCCCGCTGGCCGATTTTACCGCAAAGACTTCAACTCCCATGATGCTTTGCGGCGTCAGTGCGTTGCTGACGCGCCCCCTCCGTTGTGTTTTTTCCAGCGCCTGCTGCCGGTGTCTGCAGCTCCGCTGTCTCGGACAAACTAAACACTCCTCTCACTCAGCGCCGAGTTCACTCAGCTATTTTCTGACGTTGAAGCCCAGAAACGGAGATTCTAGCCGCTCAGTAATGTGTTCACGACTGAAAGAGAAAGTTTTCCAACTAACGTCCAGACAGAGCCGATATAACTCTAGCGAGCAGCGACACGCTCAAACCAGCATGACTCTGTGGTTGCAGTCATCGTTTCCTCCCCGACACACAACAACGTGGTCAAGCTGCTCAGACATGTTCATCAGCACAAACCTATGTGAGCACCTGTTGTCATCTAATGTTGTCATTATTATGATGAAGATGAACAAAACAACAGGAGTCTCCTCCTCCGTGTCTACACGGAGCCGGGACCCGAATGACCAAGCGTTGTTATGGTAAATGCACAGAATTTCCCATATTCAACCAACAAACTTTTTGCGAGAGAAATGCGATTGAGCAACTCAAAAATGATTCAGCGTCAACAAAAGGAGCTGCAGTGTTTGTGTGGGTACCCTCAGGATGAAGGAACAAAAGACTTTCTGCTTCGGCCGTTACGGCCCCTCTACCTCGTTCTCTTTTCCAAACTGTTTACGTTTATATTTTATTTTCAATCAATCAATCAATCAATCAATCAATCAATCAATCAATCAACCAATTTTACTTGTAGAGCACCTTCCGCAACATATTCAGAAGCCCAAGGTGCTGAACAGCATCATAAAAACATGCCCAGTACCTGGGTATAAGAGCAAGATAAAAACATTAAATCATAACATAACATAATCAAGCACGGCCCAGAGCGCCGTCAGCTCCTCACTGATGTTTTTTCCAGTGAGAAACAAACGGCACCGTAACCAGAAAGGCCTGCTGCTGTTACAGGTTAAAAGATCTAAGAGTGGTAGTCACTGAACGCAGCAGAAAAAGAAATCAGGGTTTCACATTAGAACCCAACAAACATTGGTCTGACGCCGACATGGTGTCCACGTCCAGAAATGGTTGCGGTAGGACGGCCCGAATTTGTAAAAAAAAAACGTTTATGTTTATGTTTATTCATTTAGCAGACGCTTTTATCCAAAGCGACTTACAATTTATTACCTATAGGGCATGTTGTGATCTGTGGGAAACCGGAGTACCCGGAGGAAACCCACGCTGTCATGTTCCTGAGCCGAGGTGAGTGACAACATCTTCCATCTCACCATTATCAGGCTGATTTTCCACAGGTGAGGAGCGGAGGGGTTTGCAGCTGCAGAAGATTCCCGATCAGGAACCCGGGTATAAAAGGAGGATGGAGACACTTCACTACGCCGGATGATTGCACCAGTATAGGTAGCCCCAGCCACTCGCTCTTGTTCTTGAAACTCGTATTTTGACATTCGCTTTCTGGATATTATTGGATTTTGAACTCGGACTACATTTGGATTACGTTTTCTGGATTACCCTCTCATCTGGTGTTTGTTGCCTTCTCGCAGGATCTCCACACACCCTGCCTCACCCTCGCTGTTTGAACTCTGGATTACATTCACCACGTCCCATCCTCCTCCGTTGTTCCTGTTTGGATCCTCTCCGCTGCCTCACCAATCCCGGATCATACCTGGACTCGCCTCTTCCCCCCACCCTCTTGGTTCTCCCTGAACTCTAAATGAGCTCGAGCAAGTGATCTACTCCACAGGACTTCCCTGTGCTCTTTTTGTTCTCCTTATAATAAAGACTTTTACTTTAACCAGTTCCACGAGTCAGTTTCTGCGTGTTATGTTAAACACATACCTCGAGCCATGACACACGCATGCATGGGGAGAACACGCAACTCCACGCAGAAAGGCTGCAGCCGAGCCGAGTTTCGAACCTGCAACCTTCGTGCTGCGAGACAACAGTGCTAACAACTGCGCCACCATGCAGCCAAAACAACAGAACATGTCTTAAAAATCCATTCAGATACATTTGTACACGCCTACAGTTAAAAATTAGTTACGTGTAGTTCACATAGCATCCCAGCAAATACTGGTCCGACTGCAACGTCGTGTCCACGGTCAAAAATGGTCGTAGTAGGACGGTCCACATTAAAATATATATATATATATATATATAACATTTCCTAAAAATCCACTCAGATTTGTTGTTACATGTATAATTGTTACGTGTAATTCACGTCCAAAAAAGACGTCGGTTCAACTTTCATTTCGGAACTATTTTTCAGCCATGACGAGACGTGTCGGCCCGACGTCTTTTCAACGTTGATTAAGCGTCCAAATGTTTGCTGGGCAGCTGCAGCGAACTCAAACTGAATTTTGTTCTGTAATCATGAAGAACCGGTAGGAATATCTGTGCAAGAGGTCACGAAAGGTCAAACGACAGCTAGCTAAAATCAAATACAGTTCCTGTAAAAAGGTGTTTTTGTCATTAAAAACCCGTTTTAGAAATGTTCTAGTTACAAACAACCAAAACTAAATAAGCACAGAAGGTGTGGAGAACAAAGTAAACAGAGATATAAAAAATAAGTTTGTTGTCGATAACCTTGATAATAAACCGAGTTTAATAAATAACTAAAGCTTTTAATTTCTAGAAGAAAAAAGATGAAAACATCGCTGCTCATAAAACCGTCAACAAGCCAAATATCAGATTTGTGTTTTTATTCACATGCGTTTAAAGCAAAACTAAATAATATAATCAGATATAATAATGACAAATGTTAAAAACAGGAACATTTACCTCCAAACTGAAGAATGAAAACAACGACGCTGACTAGTGAAGACGTTATTGGTAATCTGTAGGTAGATGCTCCTCTTCATACGAAACAGAAAAGAGGAAGTGGTTTCCTTTCAGTAACAAATCTCTCATTAAATCTCTCGGAGGTCAAGCGGCCATAATAAACTCACCCTAACAGCAACCCGCCTTTACAGGAACTACGTTACAGCGTAGGAGAGAAAAGGACGATTCATTATTTCTATGAACATTTAAATGTCAAAAATCCTGTTAAAATATTTCTTATCTGTCGTTTGAAAAGTTTAAATATGTATTGAGTAATATGCTTGATCACATGGGGGTGAAGCACGATAAGGTATATTTTTTTATCACATTTCCTTCCTATTTGGGTTTGTGAAAGCACGACATAATAAAAACACACAGCTGAATGTATGAGAACAGACGACAGCAGATCAACTTCCAACGCGAACGTGTGCTCGTCTCTGAAAACACACCGGGCCCTCGTTTATCAAACGTTCCCGTTTCACGAATAAAATTTAGAACGTTCGTATGAACAGTCAACATCTGTACGAATGTTCCTCCACAATCCACTGTTGGTAAATCCCATCTGTGCGTTCCGAGGTAAGGACGACAGGGTCAGCGGGCTTCCTGCCCTCTTGTGTTTGCCTGTTAGTTGTCAGTAAACAGAGCTAAATAGCAGCCAATTAACATCTATCAGTATGGTTAACACACGTAGAGCTGTAGGCTGCGCAAGTCTGTGAAAGACGGACAGAAAACGTGAAATGTTACAGGTTTCCAGCTGATGAAATAAGCCAAATGCAATAGAGAGCCTAATTCATGGTCTACTTCCGGACCACGGGTCCCTGGAAGAACAAAAAAATGAACGCAAGTCAACGGGGCTAAAAACGCTATTTTCTAATTCCGCTTGTTATGTTCCATGGATTTCACACATGATGTCTGTGAATTTTAAAGAGCAAGTCACCCCCAAATAAACTTTTTTTTTGCTGATAAACTAAATAAACGAGTGTCTAATCGTGCTGCAGACACGTGTCGTCAATAATTTGGCACTTTAGTGCATCTTAGTTAAAATTTAAATATTCTGCCTAAAACTGGCAGTGTCGTGCCGTTGTCAGGTAAAAACTCTGCACTGTATTTTAATTTAAATCTGCCATCGCTATTGGCTAAGAAGTATGCTATGATGTAAACTGGTACATTATGATGTCACAATGCTGTCGTGAGCCTGTGTGTGTATTTGTTAGCGGCTCCGCCCTCTCGGTCTGCCAGGCAACAGCATGTGTTGCATTTTTCAAACATGAAGCGGGAGTGGAGTTAGACTCTGGTAGGGGTTGACTTGCTCTTTAAAGACACATTTTGATACCAAGAACGTGCTTATTTTTGAACGGGGGAAGGATATTTTAGGTTTTGTGTGAAAATAAGTCCAGGATTACAAATGCGCTTCACAAGAGTGATGTCATCGAACCAGACACGGAGAAAACTGAGGTAAAGGGGCTGGAAGTTCAGCAAACTTCCCACAGGTGGAAAGAACCACCATAAACCTGGTCATGTGGTAAGTAGCAGCTACGCTAGGGGAGAGGAGATTGTGTGGTGACGTCACATATGCAACGTGCCGATTTCTGGTGTGTAGTCGTGCTAATTACGGACTTTTACAAGCTGATGAATCTAAAGTACGTGACAGGTGTGGTTGAAACACCATCATTACTTTTTATTTAAATTGCAGTACAGCACGTGTGATCCAGGGCGTAAGGCAAAGCGGGTTAGAAAACAGCTCTTTTAGCCCCGTTGACTTGCATTCATTTTTTCTTTCTTCCGGGGACCCGTGAGCCGACGGGAAAGGGCGGAGACTTAAGCTCCCTATGGGGGCCACATCGTGGCAAACAGTCTCATGACAGAATAAAAAAGTAAAATATCTGCCCCACATGTCCAGACACGAACAAGTTATAGCCCCCTCCCCACCACCACCTCATCATGAATGGTGCTCACGGCAGCTTTGGCATCAACTTTGGATGATCTGGACTTGAGCTTTCCTTTGAGACGTGAGCAGATAGATACTTAAGTCCTCTTTTTTGAAAAAAGATGCATTTGCTGCTTCTTCTTGCATGGCGGATTGCCCCATTAGATGATTTCTTGTTGTTCGTTGCTCTGATTGGTCCTAACGCTGTCCATTTGCGTGCAGAGACAGCTTGAAAGACAACCGCATATTCTGCCCTACGACTGAGCTCTGTCTACAGGTCGTGGTCAGACTATACATTTATAGTTATAGGATAGCTTGCCAGGCTAGCGACGTAATGCTAGGTCACCTTTATGATGTTGTGATATAAAACCCCTTGTGATTTATCTCCATCCGTTCCTCTTTCATCGTTTTAATCACTAGAAAATTCTTTCTCTGAGTTTGAGGTTAGAACTTCTGCTTTCTGAAGTCTACAGTACTGGCAAGATAAAAGTACTTTTAAAGATAACAACTCATCAGCAGTAACTTTGTTTAGATTCTTAGTCATCTGATGGTGTCGGGTTTGTGAACCAGTCAAGGCTTTCAGCTCCAGATGGAAGAAGCACCATTATCCTCCTCCATGTCCTCTCCACATCATCACGTCCAGCAGAGTCTCTAGAAATCAGCGTTAGTGCAGTGGAGACACTTGGAGCTTTACGGGTAAAATGAGGGCGACGCCGACGCTGATGGATCCAAATAATCCCTGAGCGTAGAAAATCCTGTGAGGGAGGTTGACTTTTACTCAGTGTTGACAAACCTAACGAAGAAGCTGCTGCAGCTCCGGTACGATGATGTTGTCCTGATCAGCAACATCTTCCCATCACTCTCAGAAATCCACAGACATAACATACAGAACAATGTAAACATGAATCCACCAAAACCTGAATAACAACAACATCACCAAGAGCGCCGTGACAGAAGGGTACGACATGGAGTCACAGGCCCAAAAGCCAAAGAATAGACATCTTTATCATAGGTTTCAAATCAAAAGGTTCTTGTCTGATGCAAGATCAGTCTGGGGGCAACCAGAGAGCAAGAGATGTTCCTCTTGTAGCCCTCATCAGCTGGTCTGACTGTCACGTGATTTACTTTTCAGTGTGAGACATTAAAGCTAATTTATGCATAAAAACAAATCTGTGTCAGAGTAATGAAAACCTTTGATCGAACTTGTTTGATTAGTAACACGGGTACGTTTGGGACCTCTCAAATCCTTTACTCTCACACATGCGCAGTAGAATTTTACTCCTGAAATAACTTTGATCCTGCAGCCAATCAGCAGCGCTCCTGATTAGTGTACGGACCAATCAGAGAGCAGTGTGCGCATTTGGAGCCAACGTGAGCGAAGCTTCACCTGCTTACGTGATGTGAACTGGACCGAACCAGAGCCATCTCGGTTCTTCAGAAGTTTACAGTCCGAACCCACCGCATGGCCCGCGGCACCGAACCGGCCCGGACGGTGATGGCCCGGACCGGATCCCTGCTCCCCTCCCGCCGGAACCCCCGGCTGGACTCCTTCCTGAAGCGGAACACAGAGCGCGGCGTGTACGCGCGCATACGGACCTACGAGCCGTGCGTGGTGGTGTCGGACACCATCAGCAAGGTGTACATGCACGTGGTGCTGAGCGACGAACGCGTGTACCTGACGGAGTTCCCGCCGCGCACGCTCACGGCGGCCGTCAGCTTCAGGCGCGTGCGCGACATCCAGCTGGTGAGTGAAAGCTTCTCCGGTCATCAGAACCAGAACCAACAGAACCGGAAGCAAAGGTGTCAGAAGAAAAAGCAGGAATGAATTTTGACTGATTTTCTTCTTTTATTAGATTGTGTTCCTTTTTAAAGATGTTTATGAGACAGAAACTTTCCCAAAATCATGTTTATCTGTTTGTGATTAAAACGTCTCAATAATAGTTGATTTAAAATATTTATATACTTTAGTGTTTTCACTAATAAAACAAAACTCCGATGTTTTTCTCTGGAGGTTATTATGTCACGTGTAAAAAGTCCTTTAAACGAAAGCGGCTCAGCAGGTCAAACGAACCCAAAGACTAATAATAATAAATATCTGAGAAGTTTGTTTTTGTTAAAGAAAATCTGACATTTGTGGAAATGTAAGAACAGCTGATGGTGCAGAAGGTAAATGTTAAAAAGGTCTCATCAGTCAGCAGCTTTTAGACTCACATAGTGGAAGAGAATAAAATAGGTTTATGTTGGAGGTAATCCCAAATAATAAACTGATTTGGAAACAACCTGGGATTAAATTCAACCTGATGGTGTACGCGTTGAAAAGCCTAAAATAGAGTTAAAACAGCTCTGGGAACAGCAGCCAGCTGAAACCTGCTAATTATGTCAGAGGTTTAACTTCCTAATCTGGTCTGTGCTCAGATTATTCTAAAACTCTTGCAGCATGGCTGCAGCGGCTCAGCTTAACGGCTCCGAGCAGACGCAAATGAATAAAGCAGTTCTCCAACACACGACTCTTAATTCATCATCTATTATTCTGTGAAGGATTAATCACCAGATTAGCTCGCAGGCTCCGTGTGTTTTCTCTCTATCTGAATCAAATGTGTCACTATTGAAACTGTTAGGGATCCCAGAGAGCATAAGAAGACATGAACTTATTGTTTCAGTGTTTAGTATGAGTCTACCCATTGATAACAAAGCCTAGCAGAATAACAACGTACAGCCCATTGATAATATATTTACAAATTGCATAGATAAACAAATTATCAGTGGATTACTATATGAAATCAGTGATCATCTTCCTATTTTTGCCATTTTTGATGGTGACAAGAAGACGAAGACATAAATAAAAAAGATTTAGAAGAGTTTACAATAATAATTATAATTTACAGTAATGATAATTAACAAGTGATGCCCTGAATGCAGCAAAAAGGAACTAGATGAACAAGACTGGAAAATAGTTCTTGATAAAGAAAACGTTAAGTCAGCTTATTTTATTGGCATATTTATGGCCCTATGTGATAAAAACTGTCCAATAGTGGACTACAAAAGAAAACTAAAAACGGCAAGCCTTGGAGGTCAAAGGGGCGTTTAAATGCTTGCAGGAAAAAAATACTTTATGTAGAAAGTTCTTGAGTCAGAAAACTGTGGAAGCTGAAACGAGGTATAAAAATATAAAAATAAGTTGACACACATTTTAAAAACACATTAAAAATAGTTATTATGATGAAATACTACAAAAAGTAAAAATAACATTAAAGCAGCATAAATAATAATAAACTGATTAGAAAGGCACCAAATAAAAGACTTATCCAGATTACTTTACTATTAATGGCAGAGAAATTAATAATAAGCAAAAGATAATTGAAGGATTAAATTATTTTTTGTAAACAGGACCTAAACTAGCAAAAACACTTACGCGATACAGATGAAAAGGAGATTGGATCATATCATCAATGTTTTTAAAACCAATAAATAATAATGAAATTATCAATACTGTTAATAAATGTAAGAATAAAAAATCCAAAGACTGGAACGATATAGACATGACAGTGGTGAAAACAGTCATTGGACGTGTAGTTCAGTCTCTTCCCTCAGCTGTTATCATTTATGCAACCAAATTTTAAAAGTCACTTGATCAAGCCTTTTCTACATTCCACACTACGAAACAGGTAAAAGTCTGTATGATTTGTGCTGATATCATATTGGATTGATATCGGTATCGGTCAATACTGAAGGCTGCAATATCGGTATCGTATCGGAAGTGTGTTATGTCCCTCCTTGACCGTCCAGGAGGATGAAGGGAAAAACGTAGTGAAAACAAGTGGAGGTGTGTGCAACGGTGCAAATAACGAGGTGATGAGAGTAAAAATGAAACCGGTTTATTAGCAAAGGGAGTCCTTCTCTTTAAGGCAAAAGTAGACAAAAACAGAGAACGGTGCGATAAAGGTATGTAACTGAAAACAGAAGTCAAAAATAGCTGAAGAAAAGGTCTCACGGCTAATTCGTCCAAACATCTAAATCAGAAATTCCCAGCTTTAAAGTCCTCGAGGAAAAAACACTCAAAGCAGAGCTTTAACTCTGCTTACAAACCAAGTCTGGCAGGAACAACAGCTACATTCTAAATAGCTCCAAGATAGGCAGAAACCACAGCTTAACCGCAGCTTCAAGCTAAACACCGGCTCAGGAGAATCACAGACTACTCTGGATCTCCTCGAATGAAGGCTGTCATCTGCTTTGAAGGTCCTCAGGTCTGCGTGATGGCTGATTTGGAGCAGCTGCTCTTGCTGCTGACGTGCCTCTCTCCAAGGTCCTGAATTGCCACAAAGAGAGTAAGCGGCTCTGGAACTGTCCCAGGTGCTGAAAACTCAGTAGCGATGGGGCCAGGGCGCAGATAAAACATGAAGGTGACGACCGAAGGGACGAGGGTCGTCACAAGTGGGAAAAGTTGTATCGGGACATCCCCAGTAGGATTCTATGAGCATACCAGTAACCTATTTTTAAAATCGAATCTGCTCAAGGTCATCGATATTCGTCGTCGTCTTCCTCCACTTATCCGGGTCCGGGTTGCGGGGGCAGCATCTCAACTAGGGAGCTCCAGACCGTCCTCACCCCGGCCACCTCCACCAGCTCCTCCGGCAGAACCCCAAGGCGTTCCTGGACCAGATTGGAGATGTAACCTCTCCATCGTGTCCTGGGTCGACCCGAGCGCCCCCGGGTCATCGATATTGTAAAATATAATTTAGTGCAAATAATTTATAAAGCAGAAAACCTACTTCTTCCACCGAACATACAAAAGAGAAGGAGATTATATGCTCAGAAGCCCAAAAAAACACAAGACAACCACGTGTACGTACCACACTAATAAGTACAACCATTTTCCAGTCCGTGGAGTGGTTTGGTGGAATATTATAGAGGAAAACAAAACATGTAAAACGAATGTACAATTCTAAAAATGATATAAAAGAAAACTTTTGGAAAATGACTAATTAACAAATGAATCATGATAGACATTAGGGGCTTGGTAAGAAAAGCAATTAAAGTCATTGTGATATCATTATTTAAGATGTAGACGTATAAATGTTTATGTGAAATTTTGCAAATGTGATCATTCTAATTTTACTTATTGATTGTGTTCATGGTTTATGTGTAGAGATGTTTGTTTGGATTTTGGGAATGGAGAGATGTTGATGGGATAGGGCAAGGAAAAGCTTTGAGCTTCTCTCTATTCCCCTTTAAAGACCAAAGTGAAATCTCTAAATAGGAGTTTTATTTCATATTTGATTTTAATTTGTTTGAGTGGTCTGAAGTGAATAAAAAATCAATTAAATAATAAAAGTCTGTTTAGAGCAAGAGTACAGTATGTAAAAAAAATCAATGAAACCTGAACAAAGTCATTTAAAGTAGATATGAAACATGTTAAAACCACATAAACATCTGCTCAGGTCTTATTCTAATCTTTGCTAAAAGATAGTGGTAGAGTGTCCGCCCTGGGAACGGGAGGTCGGGTTCAAACCCTGGTCGGGTCTGACCAAAGACTAACAATGGGACCCAACGCCATGCTTGACACTCCACTTACGGGTTTGGACTGGGGGGTTAAACAGCAAACAGTTCCCGAGCGCAGCCACCACTGCAGCTCACCTCCCTCCACGGGGATGGGTCAGTGTGGAGATGAATTTCACCAGTGTATGATGATTAATGGGACTTAAACTTTAATCAAACATTCTCTGGATAGTTATCGGTGTTTCGTCATTTGTGCTTTTATTTTAGTATTTCTTGTCTTGAGAAACAATCAGATGTTTTACCTGTACAGGTGAATGACCTCCCAGACTTCCTCAGTACAAAGGACAGGGAACGCTGTCAGCACATACGGATTATCTACATTGCTGAGAAGTCAGAGAGAAAGGAAAGTGATTGGTTCCTGAGGGACAAGAGGGGCAGCCTTCATCCTGGAGCCCCGCCCACCCGCACAGCCAGTCACTGTCCAATAAAAACAGACAACGTAGAAGGTAAAAACGTTCATGTTTTTGTGCTTAAAGTTGTCTCGTTTAACCTCCGTAGGCCAGAGTTTCTCTTTGGGACTACATAAGCAAAACAAACATTCTTTAGCAGTGGCGGATTTAGCAATATGGGGGTCCAAGGCGAACACAGACATGGGGCCCCCTTACACTAAATTTAACTAGATTTGCGAAACTCTCCCCTCATCTGACGTGAGTTATTTTCACGTTTTATTAGTCCTCCTCTTTTTTCCAGTCTTTCTCTCCCTTTGAGTCATTTCTTCTTCCTGTCAGTGCTCCTGTGCTTTTGCCTTTATTTTTCTTTTCTTCTTTTTTCCATTTTGGTCTATGTTTTCCTCCCTTCAAACATTTTCCATTGTCTTTCCTTTTCTGCTTCCTTTTGATGTTTACATAGAAAAACCACGTCACTTTCAGAAGTGAAGATAAAAGCTTTTTTTTAAAAAAGCTGCTTCTTTCTCTTATTGGAGCCACTAGGATAACTCCATTTCATGCTTAATGTTTAGACTATCGCTTTGAGTTTGTTACGAACGCTCCCGCCTCTCTTCTTCTTCTTATTTGTGGTCTTATGGCACTTGGCAAACAACAATGTGGTGCATTACCGCCACCAACTGGATTGGAGTGGAATGACCACCAATCTCTTCCTGTTTGTGCATTGGCGTCTTAAAGGAATAGTCCATTGTGGCATTAACGGAGGGGTGCCAGCAGTCAGGGCTAGGGGGGCCCCCAACATAGGGGGCCCCAGGCGGCCGCCGACCTATGCCTAATGGTAAAACCACCACTGTTCTTTAGAACAATTTATACCGTAAATCCTCTAATACAGGCCCGGGCCTGTATTTGACTCAAGCTCATCAAGCTCCAGGCCTTTATTGGAAGGAGGGCCAGTATTAGAGGCAGGCCTCTATTTCTATTTGAGCAAAATGAACTATGGTTCGCTGGAGTTTTTGACAATTAAAAGTGCGCCCACATTTTCAAAGTTAAACACATTTCTTTTAACAACGGTAGTTCCTGCTTCAGCCCTCTCCCCCTGCTTCAGCCCTCTCCCCCCTCCCCCTGCGCAGCGGCCGCAAACTCACTGATGCGCCTGCAGCCTCTCGGAGTTCCTGCTGCTCTAAACATTAAAATAATTATTTCATTTTCTGTTCCTCACTTCTGATGACCTTCAATGGTGTCTGTTTGTTGCAACCAGCAGGTACAAAAACTAACTTGTTTTTATTTGACTATTTTTCTGTCCTGTCTGTTTATTATCTTCCTGCATCTCCTCTCAATCCTAAAGAAAAACTGCTGCCTGGGTTCATATTCACCTCATGAGTTACCTTTGAACTGCAGTTCTAAAAGATCTACCGACCGCAAAAACAGCGGAGCGCTTGCTGTTTGGCGGTTGTATCAGTGATCAGTGCGTCGGAGGACAAGGTGATGCGCGCAGCGTCCCGCTCCACAGCATGCAGCGAAACACATCAGGCGCAAATAAAAGACAGAAAAAATTAAAGGAAAGGAACTGACATGAACGATCGCGTGTTAAATTAGTTTTTGAGGTGGCGACACCTGATTGTTACTGTGGCCGTGCTCAGGAGGCAGATCTACAGACCGCGAAAACAGCTGAGCGCTCCCTGCTGTGATCTGTGCGTCGGAGGACAAGTTGATGCGCCCCGCTCCACAGCAGCGATACACATCAGGCGCAAATAAAAGACAGAAAACATTAAAAATTAACCGACATGAACGATCGCGTGTCAGTACCTACGGTACTTGAGTTTTACCCCCAAAAAGAGAATGTGATCATACGATAATTCAATAGGGAGCGTGGTTTCACAGACGCGGAAGTGAGAGCGTCGGTGAAACGCCGGCTGATCTAGGAAACCCCCGAGCGTTCGAGCGTCAACGAAGTGACACGGAAATGCCGGGCTTTCCAGAAGTAAGTAAGATAACTTACTATGAGCTGATAGTTCGTTGGATTGATCGGTAGGTTGGAAACTCTGATCGTGAATCTGAAGAAACGATGACTGAGTGGTGAGCTGGAAAGTCAACTTCCGTTTATAGCCGCGGTTTGTGACGTAGGTGCGACGTGAAGGGAATCCCCGCGAGGGGCATGCTGGGAGTCCCTACTTCGCGGATTTTCACCTATCGCGGCCAGGTCTGGAACGCATCTACCGCGATAAACGAGGGATTACTGTAGTTCATACACACCCTACTGCTGCTCTCCAGAGTGTTCTGCAGAATAATCAGCACGTTCTCTTTGAACTTGATAGTGTAATGACCTGGCTGGGGTTGTAAGCCAGGTGCATTCTGGGTATTGTGTTATATGTGTTTCCTATCGTTCTGCTAGTTCCTATGTGCTGATTTGCGTGTTGTGTGAGTGTTATGTAAGCCACAGGGAAGGTGATGTGTGTTCTGTGGAGTGGGTTGAATTAGCATGGTTAACTGACACCGTGACTCTGTGTGGTAGGAGCGTGATAGAGGATCGTGTCTGTAGCGTTACAAAGCCTTGAAGAAAAGGCCTAATAAAGGTCTGCGTGAACCTCTACTGCCTCCTGCTGGTTGATTTGGGAACTATAACCCTGCCGCTGGGACGCTTGTACTTGCTTGTTACCACATGCCATCCGGCCACAATAAGAGACCGGCCATTATTTACCTCCGCTGACTCTGACACCGGCCAGAATTGGAGACCCGGCCTTTAATTGAATACCGGCCTGTATTAGAGGATTTACGGTATTTAAATGATTTCTAAAGGTGTTCAGATGTCTTTCCTAAATTAAACATTTAGAAATAAATGTCAAAAAATGTAAAAAATAAACAGTTTTCCTGAACAACAATAACAGGATTATTATAAACAGAATGAAACATTATAGTGGACGAAGCCAGCATCCACACATGTTCAAACCGGGTCTAGTAGCTTTAACTGAATATTAAATTCATGAGAAACTCATAGTTTGAAGCATTTGTGTTGGAGTTAAAGATCATTAATTCAGGTTTTATTTTACTATTAAAGACAAACAAAATCTAAACATTCCTCTGAAAATGTTCAGGAAAAAGAACGGGACCTCAGTAGCTAAAGTCTGGAAAACTAGGGAGTCCACCTTAAGGGAAGAGAGAGAACTCTCTCCGTTCGTTCCGAGAATTCCTAACTCCACAACTGAGCCAGCAGACCGACCTGCACACAGATGGTCTGTAGGATTTACTCTGGAGTTCTGCTGATGTGTCGCTTGTTGTCAGTTCCGATTTGGACAGCATGTCGGCGGGATCAGGACCTTTTGGGAATTCTGTATTTGTTCTGTTTCACACCTAGAAGCAAGAAAACTAATTAGATGCTAGGAACTGAAACCTATTCAAACAAACCCTAACCCTAACCCATATACTACAGGATCATCTGCATAGAGCTGTAAAAAAGCCTCACGGGTGTGGAAGTCTAAATCCAAAGAAAACTCAGAAAGAGCTTCAGAAGTCCGTAAATTCGCTGATCCAGAAGTACAAGTCTGGCTGCTGGGTCCCCAAACCCACAACAGATTCCTAAATCTATTATCATCCATTAACGAGTCTATTTACTCCATTCAATTTTTATCAAAGTGGAAAATCACATCACACGGTCAGCTTATTTCCATCTTCGTGACATTAATCGTCTTCGCCCCTCCCTTGATGTCCACTCTACTTCTATTCTTGTCCATAGTCTGGTTGCATCACGTATCGATTATTGCAACTTTCTTCTCTCAGGCCTCCCTCAGAAAACCCTCCGTAAGCTCCAGTTGGTTCAGAAAGCAGCAGCACGCATCGTCACTAAAACTCCCATCTCTCATCACATCACCCCCATCCTCAAACAACTCCATTGGCTACCTGTGCACACCAGGATTAACTACAAGATTCTCCTTCTCACCTTCAAGGCCATCCATAACCTCGCCTCTCACTACCTCTCAGATCTCGTTCACATCGTCACCTCGTCCCGTTCCCTCAGGTCCTCCTCCTCCATTCATCTCTCTGTGCCCTCCTTCCATCTCAGCACCATGGGGAGTAGAGCCTTCGACTGCACCGCTCCCAAACTCTGGAACTCCCTTCCCCCTCTCATCAAGAACATTAACTCATTCACAGAATTCAAAAAACAACTCAAAACTCACTTCTTCATAACCACATATCAACTTTGAATTTTAGAGTGCCTTGTTTGCTGATGTTTACTTTGTTTTATTGAATGATTTGTGTTTTTATTCTGTACAGTGTCCTTGAGTGACCAGAAAGGCGCTTCTAAATAAAATTTATTATTATTATTATTAAAATGAGTGAATCTCTGTGAGGTTCAGCTGACCCTGACTTCCTGTGTCTGTTCCCTCCACAGGATATCCTGCAGAAAGGTGAGCGCACACACACTCACACACACACACACACACACACGGATCACAGGTTTCACCCCGAGTCAAACAGCCATTCCCTCCAGCAGTATCACTGCATCTCCAGAACCTGACTCCTGCTCAGGTGTGTTAACAGATATTTGCCTCCAGATTCTGGGGATCAGGTCTCTTCTCTGTCAGCTGATCCATCCAGGAAGCTGAAACCGGCAGAGGCTGCTTTTACTTTTTAAGCAGTTTGAAACTAAACCATTCAAACCTCCACCGGTGACTCAGCAGCTCTGAGTTCAGGTTCTTATGCTGTTTGAGTCGAGCGACTGTACAGATGCAGAGTCACGGTTTAGCAGCTAAAGGTGGAAACAACCTGAGCTTATATTCGATAAAATCTGGTTTTGATTGTAAATATGAGTTAAATGCAGATTCGGAGCTCTCTGGGTGTAACGCTGACCCTCAGCAGCGTCTCAAGTTAACTCATAACTTATTTAGACATCCGAGACGAGTCAGTAGAACACCACAGTCGTCTCCAGAAGGATTTATGTTTACGACACACTTAATCTGTAAACAAACTGGAGAGAACAAGACCTATCAGCCTCCTACAGGCTGCTAGCGACGTGATCACATCACTCCGGGGTTGTCTTCCCTGCACTGGTTGCCATATTCTTATAAGATAGATTTTAAGATTTAAATTCGTGTTTTTAAATGTTTGGGTGGCCCTGCTCGCGTGATTTGGAACCAGGATGTCCAAGGAAGGTCCCGCCTTTCTCGCCTCCGATTGGCTATTTCATACAGCAGCAAACCATCTTCCCTGGCTAAGTGCAGACTGTCCTCCTGCCACCACCAGAAAGCTGTTTTGTTGAGTTTAGTAAAGAAAATGTGAACTATAATAACTATTCTGTCTTGTTTTGCAAATTAGTTTATTTTATTTAAAAAACTGGAAAATGTTAAATGTGAACTTACACTCACTGGCCACTTTATTGGGTACACCTTGCTGGTACGGGGTTGGACCCCCTTTTGCCGTCAGAGCTGCCTTAATTCAATTCAATTCAATTTTATTTATGAAGCGCCAAATCACGACAAGTCATCTCAAGGCATTTCACATAATAAACATTCCAATTCAAGTCAGTTCATTAAGCCAATCAGAAATAATGTTTCCTATATAAGGAACCCAGCAACTTGCATCAAGTCACTGACTAGTGTCAGTGACTTTACAGCATTCCTCATACTAAGCAAGCAAGCATATAGCGACTGTGGAGAGGAAAACTCCCTTTTAACAGGAAAAAACCTCCAGAGAATCCTGGCTCAGTATAAACGCACGCACGCACGCACACACACACACGCACACACACACACACACACACACACACACACACACACACACACACACACGCACACGCGTGCACACACGCGCACACACACACACACACACACACACACACACACACACACCAAGCAATTTGTCTATGGTTACATTGTGATGTCTTAGTAAATTTTCTATTTGGTGAGAGATAAACTTTATTGTATTTATCCTAGTGGATCTATAATTAAACGGATAAACTAGCAGTAGCACATCCAACGTGAAGGAAAGCAAAAAGTTATTATCAGGGGAGGGAGAGAGTTTAAGTGGTTAGCAGCAGTGTTCAAGCTGATGGCCCCCTCCATGAGGCCACCACAGCTCAGCAGAACATCATTGTAGCTTCTTCTGGGGAGAAAAACACTTAAGAGAGGAAATAAAGTTAACAGCTGTAATAACAGGAAATAGTACAGTTAAAGAGCAGACTGTAGAATAAAGCAGTAGAGTGTGAAAAGTGGTCAGTGTATCCTCCAGCAGTCTAAGCCTATAGCAGCATAACTACAGAGATAACTCTGGATAATCTATCCTATTTAGATGGAGGCATGTTGGAGGCAGGGCAAGGGAGAGTCGCCTTCACCGACTGTACACTCCACCTCCCTCTACTCCCCCACTTGTCCTGATTTAGGCTAACATCAGATTTTCACCATAGGCCCTATCAAATAAAAATGTTTTAAGCCTATTCTTAAAAATAGACAAGGTGTCTGCCTCACGGACTAAAGCTGGGAGCTGGTTCCACAGGAGAGGAGCCTGATAACTAAAAGATCTGCCTCCCATCCTAATGTTAGAAATTCTGGGAACCACCAGTAGACCTGCAGTCTGAGAGCGAAGTGCTCGGTTAGGAACGTATGGAACAATCAGATCACTGATGTATGATGAGCTTGATTATTAAGAGCTTTATATGTGAGAAGAAGGATCTTAACATCTATTCTGAATTTAACAGGTAGCCAATGTAGGGAAGCTAGGACAGGAGAGATATGATCTCTCTTTTTAATTCTCATCATTAATCCTTCATGGCGTAGATTCAACAAGGTACTGGAAACATTCCTTAGAGACTTTGGTCCATATTGACATGATAGCATCATGTTGCTGCAGATGTGTCAGCTGCACGTCCATGATGTGAATCTGTTGTTATTATTTGTTCTCTGGTTTTATTATTCATTGGAAGCTGATTTTAGGTCTGTTTATCCAACTGAAAGAGGGTCTGATGTTGCTGAGTTCAGACCCATCCTGTGGAAGGTTGAGCTGAGGGGCTCAGGAGGGGTCTACTCATCTTTCTGCGTTTTAATACCATTTTCCAGTGAAATCCCAGAACTCAGACAGGAGCTTCTGAAGAGTTTTAGATCTGTATTCAAATCCCTTCCTTAGTGCCTATGAGCATCAATCAGGAAACAGCATGTCGGCTCTGACGGCACAGAGGGAGGAAGCGAACAGATTTACTGTCACCAAACTCTAGATTGTTGCTTAGTAACAGCTTGTTGCTGATGTTGAGGATGTAAACATCAGACGTGAGACGGTCGATCCTCCTTGTTAAACACGTTTGCACAAACCAGCAAATCCTGCAGGACGTCATTAAAGCATCAAAACTACTGAAGGAAACAAGCCTAGAGTCTAAAACCGGGTCAGCAGCTGATCTCAAATGTAAACATTAAACAGGAACTTCATGATGAGCCGCTGAGGATCACAAACATTCCTCTGCTTTATTCCAGTCAGTGGAAGAAGCAGGAACTCACCCCGCTCTGGAAGTCCACCCGCTCTGCTTCCTGCCCAAACCCAGAGACTCTGGGCCTCCCTCATCCTCCCCCCCGCCCTCCATCTTCCTCCCCCTCAGAGGAGAGGCGGTCAGCACTGGAGGGCAGTCAGGTGAGGATGATGAAGGTCTGATCTGGACAGTTTCGGTGAATAAAAAATAAAATGTCACCTGTGATGCTCCAGGTGGCGAGAAGGTTCGGCTCCATTCTGGCCCATCTGCTGAGACGAGATGGTCCGAGCAGCAAAGAGGAGGGGGAGGAGGCTGAGCTGCATCTTTACGCCGTTTCTCAGACATCCAGACTTTATGTGCACCTCCAGAGCTCCTGGAGCAGCTTCATCATCGTGAGTCATGACTAAAATGACATGAAAATATCAGTCTGGTTCTGTTTGGTGTAAAAGAATCAGTCTGGTTCTGTTTTGTGTAAAAGAATCAGTCTGATTCTGTTCGGTGTAAAAG
The DNA here is from genome assembly GCF_043380555.1 of Nothobranchius furzeri. Taxonomy (NCBI): domain Eukaryota; kingdom Metazoa; phylum Chordata; class Actinopteri; order Cyprinodontiformes; family Nothobranchiidae; genus Nothobranchius; species Nothobranchius furzeri. The sequence goes on along the minus strand of NC_091741.1, from coordinate 38,333,110 downwards.
AATCAGTCTGGTTCTGTTCGGTGTAAAAGAATCAGTCTGGTTCTGTTCGGTGTGAAAGAATCAGTCTGGTTCTGTTTGGTGTAAAAGAATCAGTCTGGTTCTGTTCAGTAGCACGTGTTTATTTGTGTCCAGAGGTCCACTCTGCTGTTGGATCCCCTCTACAGACAGAGGAGCTCTGCTTCATCAGACTCCATCAGGTAACTCAGAACTTTATCTGCTTGTGAACAGGTTAGTGTGTTACTGTGGTGACCTGGCTGAACACTCAGATCGGAAGTTACGGTGTAACTATGGTTCTGTGAGTTCCTGGATGACTGCCAGTGGCAGTAAACAGAGTGGATGTATCTCCTCGCGCTCTGCGCAGGTCGAGTTCTAATGTAAACAAAGTCGCGCACGTGACACGTTGCGCACCTGGTCGCGAGTCCATAAATTACGCGCCGATAGCTACGTTCGGGTCTCCCGGCATCTTCTCGCCCGAGAAGTTCCGAGTGACCCCTGTGACTGGCAGTCATCCAGGAACTCACAGAACCATAGTTACACCGTAACTTCCGTTCTGTTTCGTTCCCTCCTGACTGCCAGTGGCAGTAAACAGAGCGGATGACTTATGCCAGCAGTGTCACGAGGAACGTAAAACTTACCTTCACTCAGGAGGTAGCTGCCAGAGGCAGCACTGCCGAAGCGAGCATGGACCCGTGGCCAACGTTGAGGCGGTGGAAGTGTGCAAACGTGCACAGAGTTGCCCAGGACGCCGCCGCACAGACTGTCACGGTGTAGGAGGTGGAGACGGCGGACCATGTGTGGATGAGCTGAGCAGGAGGTAAAAATGCAGGCTTCAGTAAAAGTAAAAATGGTTTAATGGCAGGATGGGATGAACAGGAACACCAACAAACAACAACAATGATCTGACAAAGGACAGGGGCAAAACAGGTGGTATAAATACAGAGGGCTAATTAGGGAAACATGGGCAGGTAAACGAGGGACAGGTGAGAACAATAAGGGTAATCATGGCAGGAGAGGAACACAGTCAGGCAGGCAGGGGCAGATCGTGACACAGACGTCCGCCAGTGGCACGCCTCACATCGCCGCCCAGGATGTAGTAACACTCCTTGTGGAATGGCACACGATCCCAGGGGGAGCCACTGCACCCACTGCCGCATAAGCCATCGCAATGGCATCCACGACCCAATGCGACAGCCTCTGCTTCGAAAGGGCTCGACCCCTGTTCACTCCTCCGTGACAGACAAACAGCTGGTTCGACAGCCGAACAGTGTTTGTGGCCACAACATAGAGCTGCAGTGCCCGGACCGGGCACAGCAAATTCGTCCGCCATTGTTCCTCCGAATGAAATGGGGGAGGGAAATACGCCCCCAGCTCGATTGCGGCATTGACGTAGCCAGAGGGCAGAACTTTGTGAAGAAAGGCAACATTGGGCCACAGCGTCACCCCCGACCCATCCGCCTTCCACCGTAGGCAGGCAGGGCTGATGCCCAGTGCGTGCAGCTCCCTGACCCGTTTAGCCGTCGTCACTGCCAAGAGAAAGGCGTTTTTCACAGACACCACTGCCAACGGGGCGGTAGTCATCGGCTCAAAGGGTGGCCCACATAGGGCCTGCAGGACCAGGGGAAGGTCCCAAGCAGGTGCCAGCCTGCACAAGGGAGGAAGCAACCTTCTCACGCCCCGCAGAAACTGGGTCACCAAATAGTGAGCCCCAATGCTCCTGCCATCCACTAAGAGGTGGTTGGCCGAAATAGCCGCCAGGTGTACCTTAAGGGTCGAGGCAGCCCGGCCCTTGTCAAACAGGTACCGGAGGTACTGCAGAACCTCATGCAGGGAACAAGAACCAGGGTCGACATCCCTGCCGGTACACCAGGTAGAGAACAGCTGACAACAGCGAGCGTACATGGCCCTTGTAGACGGAGCCCTGGCACTATCCAGCACCTGCTGGATGGAGGGCTCTAAGCCAACTGGGGGCTGCCTGCCCCCCTCAATGGCCACACCATAAGCCGAAGATAATCTGGGGATGGATGCCAAATCCTCCCCTCCATCTGAGACAGGAGGTCCCGCCTTGTCGGCAACCACCACGGCTCCCCGTTCAACAGACTGAGAAGCAATAGAAACCAGACCCTCATGGGCCAGTCTGGCACCACCAGAAGGACCTCGTGTGATGAGTCCCTCGCCCAATGGAGGGTCGGTAAAGGCGGGAAAGCGTACAGCCGAACCAACGGCCAGGCATTGGCGAGGGCGTCTATCCCCAGTGGGGCGTAGGCCTCTGCCAGGGAGAACCACAAGGGGCAATGTGTGCTGCTCCTCGAGGCAAACAGATCCACCTGGGCCTTTCCGAACTGATGCCACACACTCTGCACCACCTGAGGGTGCAACCTCCATTCCCCCGGGAGAAGATCCCGCTGGAACAGGCAATCCGCCACCGAGTTCCTCCACCCCGGAAGGTGCAGCACCCTGATGGAGGCCAAGCGAGGGTAAGCCCAGGTCAACAGCATCTGAGCCTCCCTCAACGATCGCAATGACCTGGTGCCCCCCGATGGTTTATGTGGAACACCGCCGAGGTGCTGTCTGCCCGGACGAGCATGTGCTTGCCCCACAGAAGGACCAGGTGCTGTGGTGGAAATCTGCCCGCCACCAGCCCACTGCCCTCAGGCCATGTCCCGACGCCTGTTCGGGGCCCTGAGGAGGCAGCGGCCCCTGTCCTGCCCCGAGGATCCCTGGGGCGGTGCCTGACCTGCCCCCGAGCGTCTCCAAGTCTCTGCCGTGGCTGCGGTCTGCTGGGTGACCTGCAAGGGGACGGCCGTACGAAACCGGCACCGAGGGTCCCGTGCCCCTCGTGGCCTGGACTGTGGCATGGGGAGGACCCCTGCCCCACTACGCCCACTCCAGGCCTCTGCGGCCTGTCTGGACTGCCGCCGACATTCCAACGCCCTCCCAGCCTCGGGCCCGAACAACTGGCCCGGCACCACGGGCAGTCCGCGCAGGCTCTGTCGGCAGTCATCCGACACCGGGGCCTGCACCAACCAGACCTGACGGTGAGCCACTACCAGTGTGCCCAACAGCCGACCAAGCTCCCTGGACATCAGCCCAAACGCTTGCAGGGCTGCATCGTTTGTATCACCCAGTGCCATCCCCGCTGCGCCCGACTGCAGCATCTGGGACTGGGCTAGCAACAGCACCAACAGCGAATTGCTGGTGCGCGCCATCCTTGCCCCGATGTCGTAAGCCCGGCACAGTAAGCTGTCAGCCACCCGACACTGGGTGCTCGGACAGCGGACCCTGTCCCTCAATGCCTCATCCGGGGAGAGCACCAAAGAAGCAACGCAGTGGTCCACCGGGGGCATGCGTTCCAACCCGTAGGTTTCTGCCTCCCACATTGATGCCAGGGTCCTGGCATCCCTACCGTGGTGGAAGAGCTGCCTCGGGTCCCCCCAGCACCGCTGCAGCTGCTCCACAAAGGCCGGCATGGCCGGAGCCCGGCGGAAGAAGGGATTCCCCGCCGGACGGGCCACCGGCATGTCGTCCAGTCCAATTCTGGCCAGTGCCGCTCGCAAAATCTCCCGCAACTGACAGGGGTCCTCCGCCAGCTCTGAGCTTGCTGAGCTATGGAGAGATATCCTTGAGTCCCCGTGACCTCCCAGGCCCAGGGGCTCCACTACCAGCCCCTGACTACGATCCGGAGAAGGGCCCTCCTCCCCGAGGGACTGAAACTCGGAATTTGAGGCCCTCATAGAGATCAGGTCATCCGAGCCCCCCTCGTCCGGGGCTCTGGTCAGCAGCGCTTTGAGCTGTTCCACCTCCGCCCGCAAAGTGTCCACTTCCTGGCGAGAGGGGTGCACCACATGCCGCTTCTTGCGCCTCGGGCTGCCGCGTTCCTCAGCCGGTCCATCTCTCCGTCTCCTGGAACACGGATGAGGGATACCAGAGGGCGGCAGGTCTGACTCAAACAGGAGGCACACTACTTGACATAGCCTGTCCTCCCGCACCGCCAGCGGCAGAATGCTGCAGTTCTTGCATGGGTCAGTCAGCGCCTCTCTGAGGTGACCGACGCCCAGGCACTTTGGACACAAGTCGTGGCCGTCCTCCACCTGGAGGGGAGCCCCGCATGACGTACACGCCAACATCCCTACCGATGTGGGAGATGCCAGCGACTACACAGGAACTGAGCGAGGACTTCAAGGAAAACGGAAGAACGCGATTCAGTCCTGGAGTTGTTAAACAGCACACAATTTGTGTGTGTCGGCTGGGTAATCTGAGCGTGACACCTCCACGGTCAGAACGTCCAGCCCCACTTACCTGTAGCACTCACCCGCCGCACCCACCTCCCCTTTACACAGGGGAAAAAAACGACGGCCAGCGAGCCCTATCCGAGCCAGCAGCGGCGGTTCAAACGGCGCCGGCCGCACTGCCCGCTCTCCGTAACGATCGACAGATAACCGCGTCAGTCCACCGTCCCAGAGGGCTCCTCTGAGCGCTCCGACCACCCGGTCTCGGGCAGGATGACGCCAAGTAATAAGTGTACTCACCTCTAGACCGACAAGATCCGAATCACGGACTTACAGAGCGACTGACCTGCGAAGCACGCCAAGTCAACAGCGAGAAGATCAAAGAGACCCGAACGTAGCTATCGGCGCGTAATTTATAGACTCGCGACCAGGTGCGCTACATGTCACGTGCGTGACTTTGTTTACATTAGTACTCGACCTGCGCAGAGCGCGAGGAGATACATTCACTCTGTTTACTGCCACTGGCAGTCAGGAGGGAACGAAACAGAACAGGAGGTTTCCTTTGTCTGAGCAGCGTGGAGCGGACCTCTCTCCTCTTCAACCAGCTGAGTCTGGAGATCCTGCAGGACAGGATCAGCATGGAGAACCTGTACCTGCTGCTGCAGGAGCTCAGAGTGGCAGCTCACCGGAACCTGATTCTACGCAGACTCTTCTGGAGGGTTTGTTACTGAAGACTAGTTGTTGCATAAATAGTCATAATTGGTCTCAGAGGAGCTGGATGTCCTCATGAGTGCAGCCCAACCGGTTCAAAATGAGGTTTCCTTTCCAGTCCAGTGAGATGTGTGACTTCCTGGTTCAGACTCTAGAGGATTGTCTTCATGGCTGTCAGAGCTTCAGAGGGGTTTACACCACGGATCAGCTGCTGTAAGTGTGTGTGTGTGTGTGTGTGTGTGTGTGTGTGTGTGTGTGTGTGTGTGTGTGTGTGTGACCAGCCAGCCCCATGCTTCCTTATTGGGTCTGGGAACTCCTATTCAAATAACCCACCCCTGAGAGTTTTAACCGAGCCAATCAGCACTGAGCAGTACGTCTCACACACACACACACACACACACACACACACACACACACACACACACACACACACACACACACACACACACACACACACACACACACACACACACACACACACACACACACACACACACACACGGCCACAACGCTGAGTTTCTCATAAATATGGCATCTGGAGCGAAGGCTGCTCTTTCCTCTGTTCTAAATGACTTGGACACGTCTTTAAAACCACAACAAGAAGAATCTAAAAGCCTTTCTTCTAAAGAAAGATGCTTGCGCCGTTGCCAGACTCCGTTTGTGACTACAGCAAAAAACTACAGCATCACACGGTACAGTTGGCATTTGCTCCTTTTTTCTGATTGGTTATTTTTAAGCTGGCTAGTCCCGCCCCTCATCTGCCTTTCTTTGAGGAACCAGACTAGTTCTCTGTGCAGACCGAGGACGAGTGTGGCAGGCCAGGCTAGCCCTGAGGACCAGGGTTGGAAAACACTGCGTTAGAACATTAAAGGGGACTAATTCTCGATCATTCTGAACCAGTTATAATAGTTCTCTAGACTCACATAAACCACTCTCTCAAACTTTATTCTTGACAGTTTCAGTACCTTCCAGAATGAGCCGTTTCAGGGCCTTTCACTGTAAGATAAAAGCCTGTTGCTGGCCACGCCCATCATGTTGACCACATGATGGACAATAACAGCTTCTGTTAGCCACGGAGACACCCCACTCATGCACTGGGTGTTTATCGGGGTCAAGCGCTGACAGGTGGGGGGATTCTGTGCTGATTTTTCTTATTGTGATGTCACAATAAGGGACATTTTTCAAACAGCTCGTAGAAGCAAATGATTTCTAAAACCAAGCACTCAGAAAAGAGATGGGATGTTTTATCCAGGCTTTGAAGCCATGGAGACCCACATGGCCAGTGATGTGTCCAAGTCTTTTAAAATGGGGTGGCCCAGGTGGGTGTTTTTTGGGGGGGGGGTGGGGGGGAGGGGGGGGGGGATTATATAACCCCAAGCCTCAGTTGACCATGTAAAGTCAATTTAAATGTAACTCAGTGGGGTGGCCAATCAGATATCAGGGGTGGCATGTGCTACCCCGGGCCACTCCCTGGACACGCCCCTGCACATGGCTTCACAAAAGGTGAGTTTTTTCAGACAGTGTCCCCTTTAGGAGTTTAGACCGTTTAATGAACATGAATACTTTCAGAATGAGTGTGCTGAGATAAGTTTGAGTCTGTTTAAGCTAAAACATGTTTTGAGCTGTAACTCCTCTGATTCTCAGACTCAGCTCTCTGATCGTCCAGACGCTCGCCATCATGTTCAGAGAGACGGAGGTCGAAGAAGCAAGAGTCAAGCTGCTTTTTGCCAAAAAGTAACTCACAAGCCTGCGTCTGTTAGACGTTCTGCTGTGATGCTTGATGTTTCCTTTAGAACATTAATCAGCAGGAATAATTAAAGCAGCGCAGAGGTAATGTGGTTATTTTGCTTCTGCAGAGGAGCTCTGGCCTCCAGAATGCTGCTCGCCTTGATCTGTGATCCTCAAGCTGAAGGCCAAGGAGCGCAGCCTCGCTCTGAGGTCAGCTGATCGGTGACGTTTGAGGTTTCTGGATGTCTGGATGCAGTCTGTTGATGATCTTGTGTGTCCACCTCCTCCAGGTTCAGGCCTTACTCACCGAGTATTTGGACGCCTCCTGCTCTCTGCTGTTTGAGCTCCTGCTTCTGGGACACGAGGTGAGTTCTGATGGGTGAAAAATAACGTCCGATGTTTATCAGCTTCCGTGAAAAGCTGCAGAGACTGTTGTTGGGACCTTACAGAAGTGTTTACAGACTCAAAACTGAAGATTTAACACCAAAAAAAAAAATCACCTTCGCTCATAAAACATCTGTATATTTTGTGAAACTGACCTGGTGACGACTCTAAGTCTGTTTCAGACCAGCAGGTGCTTCTCTGCTGAAAACTTGGTGTCGGTGGGTTGGATCCTCGGAGTCCTTCAGCCTCATCCTCACCTGGTAAACTCCACCTCACACACCTACCTGAACGTCTAAAGTCCTAACCCCCACACCTGCATGTGCCCCTGCAGCTTTCCTTCATGGGGTACCAGGTCCAGCAGGTGGTGCGGGTTCTTTCCAGGCTGCAGCGGACCTCCCTGAGTCCGGTTCAGTCTGTTCTGTTGTTCCAGCGCTGTCGCCTCCTGCTGGCCTGTCTGCAGAACAACAGCCTGCTGGCTCAGCACCTGAGGTCCAACTTCAGAGAAGAACTCAGGTCAGAACCTCCAGAGCAGACAGGATTCGGTCTGCTCTGCCCCCCAGAGGCAGAACAGGGAACTGCAATCATTTGAACCTTATTTAAAGTGAACAGAAGTGTTTCGACATCATGACTCACACTGAAGGGAACTCTTCACGTTTCTGTCCTGCAGGTACTTTGTGACGCCGTTATGTGCTGAGGAGAAGCTTCTGCCTCAGTATCCGATCAGCAGAGCGACCGTCGGACTCATCCAGCAGATCCAGACTCACATCCGGGTCCAATAGTCCCAGGAACTCACGTGCCTTTAATCTGGTGGCACTGTGTACGTTTTAGTATGTCTCTCAGGCTGGTTGTGTTAAATAAAATTAATCTGAATTGAAAACATGCTGTTTATTATTTATTCATTTAAATTCATATTTCTGCACAAAAATCAGTTTCCCTCCTAAAAATTAAAAATCTGAATTGTTCCTATTCCATTTCTGGTTCTTTTTTAAACACAGATAAGGTTTTTTCTTTACCTTGCTAACGTTTCGTTTGCGGCTGCAAACTTCCTCAGAGCTGACGCTGATGGTGGCGTCACTTCCTTCTCCGTTTATCCGCGGGCAGCAGAAGACGTTGTCGCCCTCTACTGCCCGCTCTCCCCTCTCCGATGATGCAGTCCCATGCGCGATCCAACGTGTAAACTCCATCATCCCTGTTCATGGTCCCACGTCCACGTCTCCTTATCTCTATAGCTTCTTTCATCCATCTTTTGTATTTCTGTTGTTCGGTGTTTATGATCCTTGTGTTGTTGCAGTCCATTACATGGTTTTCTCTTGAGCAGTGATCTGTTACGGCTGACTTCTTTATTGTGCTTTCTGCTTCTTCTTTTGCTGCTCTTGTGTGTTTTCGACTTGTTTCTTTCTCACACTCCTTTCTATGTTCTATTGTTCGTGTGTTGAGTTGGCGTCCGGTTTCTCCTATGTATGTTTTATTGCAGAGTTTGCATGGGATTTCGTAAACGACTCCACATTTTTGTCCAGCTGGTATCTTGTCTTTTGGGTGCACTAGTCTGTTTCTAACTGTCGTGTATGGTTTTGTTGGTGTGTTTATGTTGTGTTTTTTCATTGTTGCTCTTATTTTTTCTGTTATGCCTTTGATGTATGGTAGGGTTATCACTGGTTTTGGTTCTTGTCTTTCTGGGTTTCTGGTTCTTAGCTTTGCTTGTTCTTTTCTTTCTGTTGTTGTTTTCCTTTGTTTATTGCCCATGTCGGGTATCCGCAGGTCTTTAAAGCATGTTGTATGTGTTTGTCCTCTTGTTTACAGTCTCTTTCTTCTGTTACTGTATAAAAGGTTCCAAATTTCATATATTACCTTTGTTAAAATGTGTTGGTTTTATTTTGGTGGGAATTCAGGAAGTGACATGCCTTTATTTTGAAGAGCCTTTCACAGTGAGCTCACTTCCAGCGCTAGAACTTTCCCTTTTCTTTCCTTTTTTACCTGCGTGTGAGACAAGCGTTCCTTCTCCTGCAAGTCATGTTGATGTTGACAGCATTATGTTAATGCAAGAAAGTGAGTCACTTTACTTCATGTTTAAGACTGCATTATTAAGTTCCTCCGTTTAATTATGGAATATTAGTTGAGTATTGAATTACTGAAGTGTTTATGTCCAACACGTTTCTTTCCTTTTATAAAAAATATTTAAAGTAGGTTAGCCTTGATGTTAATGACATGAGGAGTTTTGTTATATTTTATTTCTGGTTCCACCTTATAATTGCTCTAGTGAGTAAAGGCTGACAATGTCACATGAGTGAGTTATGGAGATCGTAGTTAGCCACAAGAGGGCGCTATTGTTTGAATTTCTCTGTTAGATTGTAAGTTGGTTAATTAAGATAAATGTGTTTTGCCTCATTCCCCCTTTCTGTATTGAATGAGAAGGTTAATTAGTAATTCATTTTAAGACATATGTGACATATGGTTAGTTCAGTACGATATTGGATAATTTTATATTCTGTAAGAGAATTTGCTGTCACCGGAATTGTCTCTTATCTTAATAATTATGTTTACTGTTTCAGACTGTTGTCAATGCTGTTAATGATTACCATCAACCAAGATTCAAGATTTGGATCTACAGCAAAGGATGCATCTAGCCTCTACCTGTATTCTAACAGATACACCATATTGATAACCACCTCACCTGGAAAGAGCTAGCTTTAACCAATAACCAAACCCTCCTTTACAGTTACCATGTTTGTTCGATGGTATAATGTTCTGATTACTGACATTTTGTGTATGGTGGGGTGTTCTGATGTCCATAACAGATATTGGTCTGTGTGTGTTGGTTTCCTGTATGTGTTTATGTTTAGGGTCCTGTCGGTCTGCCTGCTTATTTTCATGTCCATAAAAGCTATGCTGCCTTCTGTTTCTGACTCAGTGAACTTTATGCTGCCTGTGTCGTCATTGTTATTCAAGTGTTGTGTTAGTGTTTCTGTTTCGGTATGATTTCCAGTATGTTTCCAGATGTTTACCGAATTGTTCCCGTTTTATTTTTTTACTAAATTATAAAATTACATATTTTTCTATTTCTGTTGCTGATTTATTATAGGAAGCAAAACAGAATTAGACTCGTGTTTGTACTAATTTATCATTTCAAAGATCAGATGAACAAATATGTATAAATGATAGGATCTACTTAGGAAGGCTGCAGAGATCTCCTAATTTAAGTCTGTTACTGCAATCCAAAGGTATTTCATTGTTTGCTTTTATTTTAAATTACATTGTTAGAACTTTTATTTATGTGAAGTTTAAACTAAAATGTTGATTATTTTATATTTTCAACAGCTTGGAGTAAAATGCGTTGATTCAGACGCTGAACCAACGATTAGCTGTTAAAATCTGAACTCATCAACTCACAAACAGAAATTGTTACAGGTTAAACTGACTTAATAACACTAATGGAAAAGTCAGCTGGGTGAGTTAGTTGTGCTATCTGACCACTAGATGGCAGTAATATCTAGAAGATGGTTGCAGGTTTGTTTTTACTCACAGCTGCTATAAATCCATCCATCCATTGGATGGCCTTTCTGCGTGGAGTTGCGTGTTCTCCCCATGCATGCGTGGGTTTCCTCCGGGTACTCCGGTTTCCCCCACAGATCACAACATGCCCTATAGGTAAAAAAAAAAATAATAAAAAAAATGTAAGTCGCTTTGGGTAAAAGCGTCTGCTAAGCACATAAACATAAAAACCACAGACCCGTTTCTAAACGACCCTCTGTCTCTAAAATACTGGAAAAGGTTGTGGTGGATCAGCTGATTACTTTTCTGGAACTACACAACAGTTTTGACGAATTCCAGTCTGGTTTTGGTAAAAAGCATTCAACAGAAACATCTTTGCTTAAAGTTTCCAGTGACATCATGATGGCTGCAGACAACGTGGAGTTCACAGTGTTAGTATTGTTAGATCTTTCTGCAGCTTTTGACACTGTTGGTCACAACACCTTCATTAACAGACTTGGTGACTCGGTGGGGATCTCTGGAACTGTTCTAGACTGGTTGAGATTGTGCCTTTCTAACAGAAGTTACAGTGTCTGTAGAAACCTCATCATGTCAGATTCTACTGACCTGTTCTGTGGGGTACCCCAAGGCTCTGTTTTGGGTCCACTGTTGTTTCTGCTGTACATACTCCCTCTTGGACAGATACTTGATTCTTTTCATAATGTCTCTTATCTCCTATATGCAGATGACATTCAGCTGTACTGCTCCTTTAAGGATTCTGAGCTCTATAAACTGTCTGAATTACTAGAGTGTCTATCAGCGATCACCAGCTGGCTAGAAGATAACTTCCTTCAGTTAAACTCTGAAAAGACTGAATGTCTGATCATTGCCCCTGAGAGCATGTTCCCCTTAGTCTAAAACTTGGTCATTTATCTTCTGCTGTCAAGACAAACTTAAGGAATTTGGGTGTTTTTGACCAACCAATGTCTCTTGAAGGTCACTCAAAAATGTTGGTCCGAAACGGTTTTTATCATTTAAGAAATATCTCCAAACTGCGAAGGTTGGCGTCCAAACATGAACTGAAATGGTTCTCCATGCCTTTTTCTCCTCCCGTCTAGATTACTGTAACGCACTCTTCGCATGTTTTAACAAAAAAGCCCTTGACCGCCTTCAGCTGGTCCAGAACTCTGCAGCGAAGCTCCTAACTGGAGCAAACAGAAGAGCTCACATCACTCCTATTCTGATGTCTCTGCACTGGTTACCCATTAACTCTAGAGTTCATTTTAGAGTCCTGATTATAACTTTCAATGCTCTACATGGTCAAGCTCCTCCCTATATTACTGAACTGTTAAAGCCTTCTGCTCCAACCCGAGCCCTCAGGTCCACCCACCAGAACCTTCTAGAACACATATGTCAGACACGCGGCCCGTGGAGCATTTCTATGTGGCCCGCGAGATAAATATCAAAAATATATTAAAACTGGCCCGCTGGCCGATTTTACCGCAAAGACTTCAACTCCCATGATGCTTTGCGGCGTCAGCGCAGAGTTGACACGCCCCCTCCATTGTGTTTTTTCCAGCGTCTGCTGCCGGTGTCTGCAGCTCCGCTGTCTCGGACAAACACTCCTCTCACTCAGCGCCGAGTTCACTCAGTTGTTTTCTGACGTTGAAGCCCAGAAACGGAGATTCTAGCCGCTCAGTAATGTGTTCACGACTGAAAGAGAAAGTTTTCCAACTAACGTCCAGACAGAGCTGATATAACTCCAGCGAACAGCGACACGCTCAAACCAGCACGGCTCTGTGGTTGCTGTTGTTTCCTCCCCGACACACAACAACGTGGTCAAGCTGCTCAGACATGTTCATCAGCACAAACCTATGTGAGCTCCTCCTGTTGTCATCTAATGTTGTCATTATCATGATGAAGATGAACAAAACAACAGGAGTCTCCTCCTCAGCTCAGATCAACCCCATGATGCAGGTATCTGGCTGGAACAGGTGAGCATCACAGTAAACCAGTGGAGCAAACTGAGCTTTAAATATGTTGGTTTTATGCTCTTTTTCTGCTCCAAAACATGAAAGTTAACAGGTGAGGTGTTGCATTTTCATTTAAGATAAAATGATATTTTTATTTTGTTGTTGGCCCGTGAGAAAAGATTTAACCTACAGTAAACAGGAAGTGGAAAGGCTGCAGATAGATGAATAGAATAGAAAATCCCTTTATTGTTCCTCAGTGGGGAAAGCTAGACGTCACAGCAGCGATGACACTTATTACAGGAGAAAAAAAGGAGAATAAAAAATAAGAAAAATGAATAAACAAGAAAACATAAATCCTGAATAGATTTTAAAAATGCTGATTATACCACAAGTAATGAATACCACTGATGCCTTTTATTTAAAACTGACTTGCTCGTGTGTAATTTGGTTATTTCACATTCAGTGTTAATGCAAAAATAAGTTTGTTTCCAAATTTAAAGGTTCAAAATTGCATACATGTTGATAAAGAAAATGTGCAAATTTGCCGTCACTTTTTCAAAAATATTAAGTTTGGCCCTCGACTCCATCCCAGAGTTTCATTTCGGCCCCGTGTGAGTTTGAGTTTGACACCCCTGGTCTAGAAGTTCCAGAGACCAGATATAAAAGTCGAGGTGATCGCTCCTTCCAGACTGTTGCACCCCAACTCTGGAATGATCTTCCTTTATCCTTACTCAGCGTTGACAGTCTGGACACTTAAAAAAAACTGCTGAAGACCCTTTTATTTAAAGCTGCTTTTCACTAAACCTTTTATTTTTATTTTAACTCTAATTTGTAATCATCCTTCATTTGTTTTATGATATTTTATGACTTAATTTTTTTCTGATGTTAATCTATGTCATTATGATTTGATGACTTTGTTTTGATTTATGTGAAGCTCTTTGTGATTCTATGTGTGTGATGAGTGCTGTAGAAATAAAATGTGCTTACTATCTCCAGCAGTCTCTGGGAATGCAGGCGGGGTACACGCCAGTCCATCCCAAGGCAACACACACACACACACACACACACACACACACACACACACACACACACACACACACACACACACACACACACACACACACACACACACACAGGGAGAGTGTGCAAACTTCATGCAGAAAGACCCCAGGCTGGGGTTTGAACCCAGGGCCTTCTTGCTGCAAAGCAACGGCGCGAGCCTCTTCACGACTGTACAGCTGATGGCATGAGGCATATTTTGTAAAGGTAGGTGGTAAATAAATTAATAAAATGATATCTAGGCTAAATAAATCTGCTAGATGTCCTGGTTTAGGGCTGCATGCTGGGGCACATCTAGTTCAAATCCCAACTGCAGTGGGGTCATGAGTCAGAGGACTCCAAAGTGCTTTACCCTACAGTGAGTCATTCATTCATTCTCACCCTGGTGGTGAGGAGCTACATCATGGCCACAGCTGCCCTGGGGCACCCTGACAGGAGAGGCTGCTGTACACAGGCTACACCGGACCCTCCAACACCAGGTAAGGAGGTGATGCGGCATGCCCAAGGACACGACTGTGAGCCTGCAGTCCAGGGCAGGGACTTCCCTCATCTGCCTTAGTAGAGGTTAGTGTGTGTGAGTGTGTTTGTGTGTGTGTGTGTGGGGGGGGGGGGGGGGGGATATAACGCGAGAAAGTCTCACGCTGCTGGGAGGATCTGTGAGACTTCTACATGCAGCAGCGTGTGGCTGGAGGAGCTCTCACCCACAGGCTGGACGGGTTAAAGACCAACAGAACATTAAGGCAGAGAGGAAATTATCTCTGTCTGTCCCCAAAACAATTCTTATCTGAATCTGGTGCCCTTGAGCCTGCGAGGCTGAAGTGAAAACTCCCCCCTGAGAAGAAATGTGGAATGCTGCCGTCGCTAAGGAAACTCTTTCTCCCTATCCCAGCCTGGGTGGGACTGTGACCGGTGAAGGCCGTGGAACCGTATCTAGGAGTCACTGTGCTCTCTAACCCATTATCTCCCTCCCCTGTCCAAACAGAGGTGATGAGCGCTGCTCCATGCGGCTGCACGCACTGAAGTGAGGAGAGTCCCAACCCTACCTCCCCCCCAGTGGACACTTATGTTGTGTAATGTCTGAAGTCTGTGTGCACATCTGTCTGATGTGGTTTTTTGCATAGCAAAGCTACCCTCTCTGGTGAGGGTAACTCTGAAGAGCCTTTTTCCCTCCCCTGACTCTATCCTCATATAAACCCTCTTGATCTATTAAGGTAGCGCGACTCGCGCTGCGAATGACCACAGACACCAATTCTTGTCATGTGTCTATGTATGTGTGTCTGATCTCAGCATTGTGTGTACTGAAACTCTAATTTACCTCTGGGATTAATAAAGTACTTTTGAATTGAATTTGAATTGAATTGAACTGAATTGAATTCATGTGGTGGAAAACCAGAACTGTTGATGTCATGGCCTAACCCCTTCTGTGTCCTCACGCTGCTCATATGGCTTCTGCACGTCTACTCTCGTCTTCTGAAGCATGAATCTGCTTCTCCTGCTGTTTCTGTCTTCAGATGATTATTTACTGGACCGGGTTCCTCCTCTGTTATCGGGAGCAGCGATGATATCTCCTGTGGAAAACCAATTAAGCTGATTAACGACGGCTCCCGGAGTCTTTTGTCATATTTGTGTGCAACCTGCCTGACGAATTGTACAAAGTAGATTCAGTAACGTGCTGCGGTGAGAGAATGTAATAAATCTTTATCTCTGCAATGATCTTCATGTGAGCTCAGCTGACTGGAGGTCTGATGTATCAGGAGATCTGCAGGTGCACGTTTAATATTTTTGAGCTGTAATCAGTTCAAACTGCAGAAAGCACCAGGACGCTGTTTTTTACTAAGCCTTTATTCAAATGGGATTCCTGTTTGTTTGTTTTGTAAACCTGCAGGGGAAACCGGAGAAGCTAAAAAAAAGGAACGTTTTTGTTTTTGCATGTTTTTGCGTGTTTTTGCGTGTTTTTGACATTTTCTAGAAGTGAATTAAAAAGATTTTAGTTTTGAGGCAAAATCATTTGGAGAGAAATGTCTTCAGGGCTCTTGAGCTCCTTCAGAACGAGGCATGACGTTTTGCTTTTTGAGATCTTTTAGCCTACCTTATCACACGGGACAGGACAGGCGGTTTCCGTCGTAAATAAAATCTAATTCTTGGATTTAACGCGGTAATCTTCTCCTGCTGGTGACACTAATGTGCTGCTCTGAAATAAAAGAAGGTTTGTCCTCCTCCCCAACTCTGTACATGCAGGTTGCTATGGCAACAAAGGAGCTATTTTGTGGTACCTCTATAAGGTGAAACTTGTGATGTTTTTAGCCAGTAGCTCAAGCATACATAAATGTTATTGTCTTCTGTAAACCGTTCTCAGTGCTTCTCCTAAATTCAGCCAGGAAATGAGAACAAAAGCACAAATCCTGTTCAAAGCTGATTATTTACGCAGTTTTCTGTGTGTTGAGGGAATTTTGGTTCATCTTATGAGTTTAAAAGACTTTTTATGGCTGAATAGATCAGAGATCAGCGATTGTCACAAATATAAAAGGATTTCACAAACTATGTTTTAGATATTCTGACTTTATTCTAGAATAAACCAATCCGGTCTTTTCCTACCGGAGCACGGTTCGTCAGAAGGCTTTTATCCTGATACTTTGATCTGAAGTCCTGAGTTGTTTTCCTGAGATGTGAAAACGTCTTGAGACCTCGGCCTCTGCAAGAGGAGGAAACTAATCGCACAGAAGCTAATTACTCCTACTTAAAACTTTAATGGGAGCTTTAGGCATAAACCTTGACTAATTAGCCTAAAGATGGTTCAATCAGATACATAACCGATTCCATCTGTGTTTGTTTCACTGCTTTCTGAGGTTGTAGGTCAGAATCTGAGCATGTCTCCTTTTCCTGCTTTCTTAAAGAGCAAGTCACCTCCTACCAGAGTATTACTCCGCTCCCACTTCCTGTTTGAAAAATGCAACAAATGCTGTTACCCAGCAGACAGAGAGGGCGGAGCTACCAACACACACACACACACACACACACACACACACACACACACACACACACACACACACACACACACACACACACACACACACACACACACACACACACACACACACACACACACACACACAGGCTCACAACGACATTGTGACATCATATGGTGCCAGTTAATGTCCTAGGGTGCCTCTTAGCCAATAGCGATGGCAGATTTAAATTCAAATGCAGTGCAGAGTTTTTACCTGACAACGGCACAACACTGACAGTTTTAGGCAGAAAATTAAAATTTTAACTAAAATGCACTGAAGTGCAAAACTATTGACTACACGTGTCTGCAGCATGATTAGACACGCATTTATATAGTTTATCAGAAAGAAAGTTGATTTGGGGGTGACTTGCTCTTTAAAGAGACTTTACGGAGTTTGAATTCTTATGCTCGCGATTGCCCCCTCAGGCCAAAAGCGTAACGACAGCTTCAAAAGTAGGCTCGTGCACCAGGCGCGCATGCTGTACGTAAAGACTCCTTAATGAAAATACAGCTGAGACAGTCCCGTGTGTGTGTGTGTGTGTGTGTGTGTGTGTGTGTGTGTGTGTGTGTGTGTGTGTGTGTGTGTGTGTGTGTGTGTGTGTGTGTGTGTTTGGCCCGGAGGACAGAGGATAGAAGAACGCACAGCTAATTAATTAAATAATGTGGTTCTGTACCTTTCTCTTCAGCACAGCCGACAAAGGTTTATGATGGGTCAGTCCTCCTGCATGCTCAGATCATTCCCTTCCCTTGCTTGAAAAATTGTTCCAAAATGAAAGTTGAACCCACATCTTTTTTATCTGTGAATTCAATGCCGTTCGGCGAGTCTCAAATAAAAATTCGGGCATCTTACTGTAAAAAAAAAATACCATTAATGTAAAAAATAAACTACATAAATGACATTTACATCAAGAATCAAAACCAGGATCTTCTGCACAAGAGTTTGACAACTAACTAGGTGAGCTAAAGCACCAGTAATGTCTTTCATATCTGTAACTTTTATATCCTAGATGACAGCTAAAACAACGTTCAAAGTACGGTTCGGAGCGAAAATGGCTATTTTGTTGCTAATTTGCAGGAAACATCTAGAAGACAGTAGTTTAGCGTTCTCAGAAAGGTTTGTCACTAGGCATTAGGAACAGCGACAAAGTCGCTGATTTGGCACTACCTTTCTCTCTGCTGCTAAAGCTACGGATAGCAAACGCTACGGGCTATGCCTGAGCGTGAACCATCGACATATAAATATTGGACAATTCATTTCCATAGGCTCCAATAACACGTTTTTGAGGCCAAATGGGAGGTGGCCACCACCGCCATTTTGACCGTGTCACAGGTTCCGTCAAGCCCAGACAATTCCACAAAAAGGAAGAGAGGTGGAGCTGAGGGTGGGGCTGTACGGCTGGGATCAACTGAAGACACCCGGTCGAACTAGCTACAAGCTAACCTGAAGCTAACCCAAAGCTAATGCAGAGGTGGGAGCTAAGCTAACTGAGGTAGCAACCTGGCTACAACCGGAGTTAACTGTGCACAACACCAGAGCTTCTGAGTCAGAGATACGCCGGGCTGATCGCTGGGTAAAACCGAGTGGAACACAGAGGTCTCCCGAGAGCCGGCAGCCGCACAGCAGACAAGCGCCGCTGCGATCTGAGATGCGCAGAGCTGCCGCTGGGGAGAACCGGGTGGAAAGGTTTCCATCCCAGAGCTCCACAAGCCGACAACCTGCGCATCAGACAGAAGCCGCGATCTGACAGAGATACGCCGAGCTGCGGGGAGGGGAGAAACGAATGGAAAACATCGGTCTCCCGAGAGCTCCACAAGCCGATAGTGGGAACCCAGCTCCACCAACATGTTATATTTCAACCCATTTTCTAAAGTGCAGCATTATGTTAAATGCACTGGGTTTTATCAATCAATCAATCAATCAATCAAAGCTTTATTTATAAAGCACCTTCCTCTACCCTGTCAGGAAGTCCAAAGCGCTGAACATGGTACAGTTGTAGGTAAATATATTGAATAAATTAACAATAAAAGCAATTCAAATTACAAAATACTAATTACAAGATAGATGAAACATTCTGGTACAGGAAAAATGTGTGAAACAAAATTGGATTGAGTGAACCAATGAAAACTGTGAAATAGATTCAACATAATAGAGGGCCAAAATCAAACATGTTCTGGAAACGCCAAGCGGAGGAGGTGTGTTTTTAGGTGATTCTTAAAGACTGGCAGAGAGGGGGACAGCCTAACTGAGGGTGGCAACTGGTTCCAGAGTAACGGTGCTAGGACTGAGAAAGCCCGGTCCCCACGGGTACGACACCTAGACCGAGGGACAGCGAGCAGGCCTTGGTCAGAGGAGCGCAGAGCGCGTGATGGGGAATGTTTGTTCAGGAGTGTGGCCAGATAGGGGGGAGCACCACCCTGGAAGAAATGATAAACAAAGACGAGTATTTTGAATTGTGAGCGATAGCAAATCGGAAGCCAGTGCAGGGAGGCCAGGACCGGACTGATGTGGTCCCGTTTCCTGGTCCCAGTCAGGAACCTGGCGGCGCTGTTCTGTACAACCTGTAGGTGACGCAGTGATGACTGACACAACCCTGCATATAGAGAGTTGCAGTAATCAAGCCTAGAAATAACAAATGCATGGAGTACCCGCTCCAGGTGGGCTCTCGACAGCATATGCTTGATTTTTGCAAGGCGTCTCAGGTGAAAGAAACTGGACCGGATCACAGAATTGATGTGAGCATCAATTACCCTATTACATTTAAATTTCATGGTTAAACAGTACATGTTAAAATCTAAGCTCAGCTCGGCAGTGACCTAAAATACATAAATATAATTTTACTTACCGAAAAAAATGAAGTGGAGACTCCTTGGACGCTCTATTAGTGCAATTAATGCCACAGCAAGGCATTTTGTCCAACAATTGCACAAAAATATCCAAAAAGAATACACAAACACAGAGACTCAAAATCCCGGAACAGTTTCCAAGCCAGACCGAGACTCTACTGAGGCCTTTTCACGGAGCTAGCTCTGCGGTCACGTGGGTCTGATGCTCATTAATTATACAGAATTTTAGGCTTTTAATACACTTAAACAGAAGAGTGAGAAAAAAAATCACCCCCCTCAGAGTTGTCATGAGTGTAAACTAGATCATTTAAACCAAAAACATGTTTTGGTACCAGGCTGTAAACATGTTTATTTCTGCTGTGAAATTGGTATTTTTAACATGGGAGTCAATGAGGATTTGCTCGCTTCTGACACCAGCCCCCAGTGGATGACGGTGGAACTGCAATTTTTGGTAATTCCGGGATTCCCATTGTGGGGGCTTGGCGTGAACGTGCATGAAGCAGCCTGCTCGACCCGAGCATCTCTCTTTTTCTGTGATTTTACAGAAAAACAGGCAAGCACAGTAAAAATGTCAGGGCTCATTCTACAGGACCAGGGCATTGCAGGAGAATGTATGAAGAAGACATTTATAATTTCTGTACATGTTTTGGCTGTCACACTTCCATAATGCCCCTTTAAATTGCAGAAAAAAAAAACGATTCCTCACAAACTCCTAAAACCAGAAGATTTTAATATCCCTGCTGGTTAAAGTAGCACAAATCTGCTAATTATAGACTTCGAACCTCACTGTTTGCATTCTGGAAGTCTTTTCTTTCCATGGGAAACCTCAAAGGGACTTCTAGGAAATCAGCCACAATTATCCAACTCCACGTTGACATCTAAGAAGCATCTGCTCAGCAAAACCCGGAGAAAGGATCTATTTTACATGATGGTGAATTATGAAGGTTGTAGAGAGTTAAGGTTGGTTTATGCTTGACGCTTCCGCGAGGTCCGCACGGCTCCGCGCTGAAAAGTTGCGTCTTTTTGTGTCATTTTAACAACCACGCCCCTCCACCGCGTCTCCGCACGGCCCAAGATTTCCGCAACGCGCACCTCGGAAAATTTCTAACCACGTGGACGGACGGACGCGGAAAAACATGGCGGACCGGCAAGAACTAGTACGGCAGAGGTTCGTAAATACAGACATTTGTATGATTCAGCTCTCAGAGTTCACCGTGATCAACATGTTGTTAATAATTCTTGGAGAGAAATAGCTCGCACTGTCGGAAAAGACGAGAACGCTGTTAAAAATGCTGGAATGCCATGTTGTAAACAGTCATTTCTACTTCTACTATGGTGTAGTGTTGGATGCATGCCGTAGAGCTCCATGCTGCCCCCTACAGTTTGGGAGAATATCGGCTCACCGCAGAGACAAGCCACACGAACCATAAACGCTGCGAGTTGTGAAGCGCGTTCCAGCCGCGAGCCGCATCACCGCGCGGAAAGTGAATGCATCAAGCATAAACCAAGCTCTAGGGTTAGACCGTAGCGTGTTTGAGTCCAGCAACACTAAGAAGTGTTTCACCCTTGCTTTCAAACTGGTCTCAGTGGTTCTGCAGCCACAGACCAGAGCAGCTTCACGCCGGAGCGCCCTCTGCTGACCACTAACTAAACAACTGGTGGTTCGGGTAGCCGTTTACTCTGGCTAAAGGCTAGCAGTTACAAGCTTTTGTTGTTGTCATGGTGAAGCCTGGAAGGAAAAATAAGATCTGAAAGAATGTGAAGTGTTAACGGTGTTTTCCTCCGAACAGTCTCAGAGGAAGAGAGACGAGGTTGTTTACGGTGATGAGGAGACACGCCGGACATAAGTGAAGCTGGAGTGATCTGTAGTCCGATAACAAGGACAGGATGGACCTGCCCTGACGTCTTTCATCACTAAATCAGCTCCTTTCTAAAAGCCGCTGGCCTCGTCGCGCTGCATTCATCTGCACTTCCTGTTTGGAACAATGCACTTCCTCCCTCTGGTTTCCTGCCCTTGGCTTTGATAAACTGGAGCCCTCGTGGACAAAATGATGGATTCTGAATTTAAATTCTTTGGGACCAGACAGGAAACATTTACTCAGGTTTGTTTCAGCTGCTTTTGTTTCTCAATGCCAAGGCGCCTTGCTTAGGAGGACGCTGTCCACCCTTGGTGAAAGAAAACGGGGAAATGGAACGGAGTTACCTCACATGACCGCGGCTCCGGTGACATGGGAGATAAAGTTACATTTCATACGCATACGTTTCAGCACAGATGTATACCGAGCCTTTTAGTTAACGTGTGAGTGAGTTAGTACCTGCTAGCCCCTGCTGCTCCTCCCCATCGACAGCAGACAGCGGAGGTGATTCACACATCAGGGCGGGGCCTTGGACAAACAGACCTTTTCCCCTGGAACCTGGTAAAAACAGAACTTCATAAAAGAATAAAATCCTGATTTCTGATCATTTTGAGGACATCGAGAGGAGCCGAACTGTTCCGTATTTCCTTCGTTTCCAGATGTTTGGAGCAGGACAGGAAGGACAGGAACAGCAGGAAGTAAAGGAAAGGTCTCTGAACTCAGCTTTTGTCCTAAATTAGTTCAAATAATTTTACTTTGTTGCTTCAGAAATTGGCATCGAAATAGAAATAAATGAGTAATCTATAGTTATCCTGAGTGAACGTCCCGTTTACCATCTGAGAATGAAACCATCACCACAGCCTCCTGAGTTTTTATTCATTAGACGTTGTAGGTGAAGGACCGTTTCATTTCCAGTGTTTATTTTTTACCTTTACCTGACGTTCAGGTGCAGAAGGATGAAGCGTTTGCAGCAGCGTTGTTCTCCCAGTGCTCTGGTCTGCATCACGTCGGCTCCGTTCGCCTCCCGGATCCGTTGGTTTGGTTTCCCTCAGAGGCCAGCTGTGGGGTCGCAGCTTCTCGTCTGCTTTCCACTCAGATATCTAACATCGGACTTGTTTTATGCTCCAAAGCAAAAAGCTGCACCACGTTTTCACTTCTGAGAAGTTCTTAAATGCTCGGAGAAGGACAATCCTGGTTCATCAGGATACTTGTTTCATTTCTGGATTAATAAAACAAAACCCAAGCCTTTGATTGGTTAAGATTTAATCAAGGGTTTTTTACTTGTTTTTTTCTCACTCTGGCCTTGAAGTTCATCCATGACCGATGACGCTTCTCAGCTTTGAACCAAAGAGAATCAACGTCATTTCATATCGATGGTGGCGTCTGCCGTGATCGAAGGGTTGCAGGTTTGAGCCCAGCTCAGTCTGTCGCTGTGCCCTTGGGCAAGCCACGTCACTGCCTCGTCAGTGCGCCCCAGGACAGCTGTGGCTACACTGTAGCTCATCACCACCAGTGTAAACTAGTGATGTGTCGGTCGCAAACGAACCGGCTCTAAGAGCCGGCTCTTTGAAGTGAACGACGGGAGCCGGCTCGTCATTGGGAGCCGTCCCCTCCCCTCCCCCTCCCCTCTTGCTTTGGTGAAAGCTACAGGCGATTGGTCAACGTGTGTAACTGTGTGTCCAGACTGTCCACACGCAGAGCAGTAGGGGGCGGGGAAGAGAGAGGATCAGACTCAGACAGACAGCAGAGCACGTGCGGGCAGAGGGAGACGAGAGGGAATGAGGAGGTAAAAGGAGAGCGAGAGAGACGAGAGTGACACAAAGACGTGAGAAAATGAGCGCCAGCAGTCGGAAAGTGGAGATTTCTTAAAGTGTTCAGTTATTAAATCCATAGAAATGATAAGTATTTGATATATTGCATTTTTTTTACTGTAAATCATTTTACATACCGTTTTGCATTATTTTGGTTATAAATGGACTCTACGCAACAGAAAATCTGAGGAGCCACTTGGGAGCCAAAAGTACCGGCTCTCTAAAAAGAGCCGGAATTCCCATCACTAGTGTAAACGTGTGTGTGTGTGTGTGAATGACTGTGAAGAACGTTCATCTGCTGCCGGAGTCACATCTGAGATATTTGTTCTGCTTCTCTGTGGTCGAACACGACAGACTGAGAGAACATTAAACCCCGACTTTCATTTGAGATTCGCGTCACAAAAACTGATTTGATGCAAAAAAAAAAAGCTTTAATTGTTTTATGAAGTTTAAACCATAACAGTTAAATAAATGTGTGTGTAACATCCTCTGCAGCGAACTCACCGACACACACAAACGGGAGAAAACAGGAAACGCTTCTATCTCAGCTTTACGTTTGCAGAGTTCAGCACCTCGCTGACCTTTGACCCCACTACACGTGCCGCGGTGCCCCGTTAGCGTTCCCGATACAAAAACACAAACAACAAACAGGATTCTTCCACCGGTC
>NC_091741.1:38221876-38301876 GCF_043380555.1 Nothobranchius furzeri | reverse complement strand
TGCCCCCTGCTCCCCCTCGGCTGTGGAGCCACCTCTGCCCCGTCATTGTCAGTTTTGGTGAAGCCGACAATTACACATTTGGGGGTCACGCTGGATGCTTTTTTTTAAATGGATGCACAGATAAATCAGGTAGTCAGGTCGTGTTTCTTTCATCTTCGTTGACTGGCCAAACTAAAATCTGTCCTGAACAAAAAAAGATCTTCAGTCAGTTGTTCATGCTTTTGTAACGTCACGTCTGGACTATGCCAACTCTCTCTTATATGGTCTCTTCAGTGGTACGTCTCCAATTGGTAAAGAATGCTGCCGCAATGTTTCTTACGGGCATAGAGCGATGGCAGCATATCACCCCTGTTTTGGCAAATTTACACTGGCTTCCAGTTCGGTTTCGAATGAAGTTCAAAATTCTCCTGTTGGTTTACAAATCTATTCATGAAATGGCCCCCTCTTATTTGGCACATCTTTTGAGTCCCTATGTTCCGGCGCGAACCCTGAGGCCCTCTGACCAGCACCTTCTGCTTGTCCGTCCTGCCCGCTATATGGCCCGTGGTGAACAGACTTTTTCAGTTTGTGCGCCTAAACTTTGGAACCAACTCCCCCTGACGGTCCGACTTGCCCCCTCCCTTCCCGCTTTTAAAGTACGTTTGAAGACTTATTTTTATTCCCTTGCCTTCCCGGCTGAGACTGTTTAACCCGTCTGCTTTCCTGTTTGTTATTATAGTTTTTATTTGTTTTATCTATTTTATGTTGCTGTATCTAGTTTGGTGATGTATTGTCGTGTACAGCACTTTGGTTGGCGTTGTCGCCGTTTAAATGTGCTTTATAAATAAAGGTTGATGATGATGATGATGAAGGAATTCTTTAGTTGCCATAACAACCGCCTCTTTGGTCCGGTGGGGGAGACTTTGTGTTTTTCTGCCGAAGGAATTTGGTAAAAACGAGGAACTTGTCTTTGAACTCAGCAGGAGTCTCAGAACATTTATTGACTTCCAGCAGGAGAAACTCCTCACTGATGGTGCACTTTAACCTAAAACAGGTTGGAAACAACAAGGAATGAAAAATGAGATTTTCAGTCCTCTTCTCTGTTTCTCCTGCCTCCTAACTCAGAAGTAGACACCCCACAAGGCAACAACTTAGCTTAATGTGCAATCTATATGCAGCGGGTGGTGGAGGGGGCTTTTCACGCCAGCTGCTGGTGAAGACCATGACGTAACGTGTTGTGGTGAAACAATGGCGGCTGTCAGGAGTTATGGATTTATTACTCTACGATTATGGAGCTTGTCAGCACTCTGCAGTAATGACAGATAATGCTGCTGGTGTGCACGACGATAAGAGCTCCCATTCTGCTGGATGTGTTGCAGGTATTTATCACAAACACACTTCCTGTTTCAGTCCCTTTAGAGGTTTGTGTCTGCTTAGTGTTAGTGGCTGTTTCAGAGATCGGCAAAACTATTTCAACCAACGTTTGTCACTCTTAACCATCCGAAGCGGGTCTCCAACAGTTACTGATTTTTCTATGGTTCAGACTTTTAGGGGTCATGCTTTGACTTCCTGTTGGATGTTTAGATCCAACCAAAGCCTCAAAGAACTCTAATCAGATGTCTGAACCAGCTCAGCAGAGGAGGTGCAGTGCCTCTATTCGAAGCTCTTCGTGGATGTTGGAGCTCCCCCTGGCTTTATCTCCAAGGCTGAGCCCAGCCACCCTAGGGAAGAAGACCTCCTCTGGGATCCAGGATGCCACGTCCATCGGTGAGGGCTGAAACGTAGTCGGACCAGTAAGCTACTCCATTCTTTACCACCATGGACCAGATCAACACCCTCCTTCCTGCAGCTCTGACCTGATGGTTCATAACTGCTTCTCTCAGGTGTGCTGCTTCTAAAATTGGAAGAAGCCTCAGCCCTAAAACCTATTTTTGGGTTTCTCCTGAGTTTTTGTGATGAAATTACTTAAAAATTGCTTTCGCAGGTATGACCTCCGCTGAAGGTTTCACTGACCAACACTTTACTCCCTGGAGATGCTCATTCATCCTGAACTTCTGCAGGTGTTTAATAACCTTCAGCTCCAGAGCAAACTGTGTGAGTTTCTCTGAGTCAGATGAATCTGGATCTGCTCACTGAAATCAAAGCTATTGATCTTCCACACTAGCAGGACTCACAGATGTGTCTTTTTCTAGAAAGACCACAAATAAAACCCACTTATTGCTCCTTTGGGCGCTGTTCTCCTGGTACTTTAATAAAGAACGTTATCCATGCAAGTCTCCCTGGGCTTTTATTATCTCCCAGAGTCCACGTTGGGAAGCTCGGAGCGGTAATCAGCAGCAGGCCAGAGAGGCTGCTAACGGCAGAGAAACACACACGTTGTATTAGGTAAAGACACGAGAAGATTTCAGGGCAAAGCCGTGAAAAACATCTCAAATTAGGGTTAGGAGATAAAGAATGACGCCACAATTCTACAAAGAGCCTAAGTTTAACATCAAAAACACAAAAAGACACAAAGCTTCTTCAAACAGCGTCTAACTGCTTCCAGTAAGGTCCCCCCCCCTCCAGAAAAAACCGACGAAACTTTTCATTCATCTATAGTTTCGACCTGACACTCGTGAGTTTCTCATGTTTAATAAAGCACCATCGATCAGATAAATGAGGTGTAAAACAAAAACCTCAGAGCATAAATGGTTTCACGCATTAAAAGCCGCCAGAGCTGCGGGATCTTTCACCACAGTTCGTCATTAAAAGAACGTTTCTCGGTGAGCAACGCCGTGAAAAACAGTTAGCTCCCCGGGGTTAGAGCGAGCTCCACCCCACCGGCGCTGAATTAGGCAGCAGGTATTGTTTTCTCTGAGCCCAGCGTCTCTCGTCTGCGGGGGTCGAAGCTACGCAGAGAGACAAATGTGACCTCGCTCCATTCCATTGTTCTCTGAAATCCTTGAAACGCTGAACGTGAACAGACGTGAGGTTGTTTGTCGCTGCGGCTGGAAAGGAAGTTTACGGTTTTCTCCTCCAACATCAGAACGTGCCGTCTGTTCAAACTTAGCTCCGCTAAGAAGGAAGTACCCAAGGATGAACCCAGTCACCCTACGGACGACGGTGGCAGAGGAGTCACGTGCTCGCCTCGTAACCAGGGGGTTGTAGGTTTGAGGCCCTCTCAGTCTCGTTGTGCCCTTGGGCATGACTTCTCCCTCCTTACCTGCCGGTGGAGGTCACAGGCACCGGAGGCGGCTGCGTTCGGCAGTCTCGCTTCCAGAAGAGCGCCCCAGGGCCTCACCACCAGTGTGAGGGATTGCTGTGTTGTCATTGGGGGGGTTCTAGAACCCTAGGAGGCGGGGCCTAAACACAGGCCGTTTACCCACGCCAAGGCAGTAGGTGGAGAAAATGCTGATTGTTCTAAGAAAACAACAGCCAACCGTTTTAGTTGAATCTTCTGGCCTCGTCGTCTGTAAGAATAGGTTCTTGTCCTTAAAGTCAGAGTTATCTACGTTTAATCAACTCTGAGTTTCTTCAGTTTGAGTTTAGCACCAACACCTGCAGAAGAATCCGTAATAACTCCATAAAACCCAAACTGCGTGAATCTGAGCGCCGAGCTAAAGCAGAGCTGTTACAATCAGCTAAACTAACCAGCGTTGTCCAGCCGTGGTCCTGGAAGGTCCTCATCCAGCATGTTTTAGTTGTTGCTCTGCTCCGACACACCTGTTCAGGAGTCTTCTGGTTGAAACTCGGGTCTTCATTCATCCACCTACCTACTGTGCGTATTTCGTGTGCAGGAACAATCTGGTTGTGCAGCACCAGGCTAAAGGTCAAAGGTGACAGATCATCTGCTGCTGTGGCCCCCAGACTCTGGACCCCTCTCCCCCTGAGCCTGAGACCAGTGGACTCAGTGGTCTCCTTTAAACTCACCTGTTCCCGCTTTGGTGGGACCTTTATCATCTCCTTGTTCTGCTCTTATTCCGCCTTTCCCGCGATCCTCTGATTTCCCTCTTTTCTATTCATTTTCTCTCTCCCTTTCCTTACATTTTTAATCACAAATCTTATTTTTTTCTACAAATTTTAACCATTTTTTAACATAATTATTTAGAAGATTTTTTTTGTATCTGAATTTTTTGTTCTTGTGAAGCGCCTCGTGGTTTTTATCTTGAGAGGCGCTAAAGATCATTTTCTTTCTTTTGCATTTTCCATTTCGTATTTGTGTGAAGAAATGTTCCTAAACATAAAAACAGCTCTGATGCATACGGACAGCATCTGGTGGTAACCCTCAGCCAATAGGTAATGATGTTGGTGGATCAGCTTCATCACACACCTGCTGTTAGAACCACACCTGCGACGACAGGAACCTGCAGCACTCTGATCCGGTGTTACTGGAGGATCTGGCAGAGCGTGCACTCCAGTGAGGACACGTCCTCTGTGAGCGCTCTGACCCGATTGGTGAGAAACCAGAGTGGCTCCTGAGCAGATACCGCTTCAGGGGCGCTTCCAGAAAATTTTGATGGGGTGGCCAGATGGGGCCAAAGGATTTTCTGGGGTGGCACACCAAATTGGTCCTTGTGGTAACTCTGGTTGAATTTAGTCTGTGGCGATGTGCTGCAATGTGCCTTTAACCTTTTTAATTAAAATAACATTATGTTTCCAAAACATTTCGCTTAAATTTTACAAACACAAACATTTTAGAAAAATACATGTCAGTTATTTAAAAATGTATCCCAAATTTAATTTCAAAATGTATTTTTTTAGATTAATTCACCTGTTGCTGTGTTAAAAAAAACTATGGAGGTAAAAACGTTTTTAAACTGGTGAGCAGCAGAAACATGTGTATTTTTTTCTGATTGTTTCTTTCCTCATTAATTATAATATTTTGTTTTACAATTATGACTTGAATAAACAAGATCAATTTATGGTTTGACTGAACATTAATATGATTTGTTAACACTGGCTTTTCCTGGGGGGGGGGGGGGGGGGGGCAATTTTCCCATGGCCACCCCTAGCCACCCCTTGGGGGCGCCCTTGCCTGAAGGAGATCCTTCTGGAGCTTTGCCAGGATTTGGGACCCTTTGTGGAGCCACAGACAAACTGCACCAATCAGATTCCAGTCCAGATTCAATGTTTGACAACAACAAGACCTTTAGGGATCTGTGCTCTTCACAACTCAAGAGGCCGTTTGTCCCTTCGGTCCACCAGATTAAGCTACTGATGCAGGACATCTTGAAGAAAAGACCGTTTTTGATTTTTGAGAAACTTGGAAGAGGATTAAAGCCACTAAAAATATGCTTTTCCTCTGACTTATGAGAATAACATGAGAATCCTGAGACGAAAGTCCTCATCATCACTTTTATGCATGTTGGACATCCAGCAGGGTGAACCAAAGTGCTGAACACAGCATATAAAACCACGCAAGCATAAAAACAGATA
The DNA here is from genome assembly GCF_043380555.1 of Nothobranchius furzeri. NCBI lineage: Eukaryota > Metazoa > Chordata > Actinopteri > Cyprinodontiformes > Nothobranchiidae > Nothobranchius > Nothobranchius furzeri. The sequence goes on along the minus strand of NC_091741.1, from coordinate 38,296,482 downwards.
AGAGCAGCTTCAAACACACAACAAATACGTTTAAAAAAGCATTCACACACATTAAACGCTGACACTGAGATTGTGCTATACCGCCTATTGTGCAGGGAGGCTGGCAAATATTAATCATGATGAAAAATAAAGGCCTTAGGGGGTTCTAGGACTCTGAGGGTGATATAAACACATGCTGGTTTTCTCACAAACGTAAGCCTACAGAGATGACCTTTAAAACCTGGATCTAGGGAGTCAGAAATCCTTTTTTCCTCTTTCATAAAGATCCACTACAAGAGCATTCACATCTTTAAAAAAAGTCATCATCAAGAAGAAGAAGAAGAAAATATCATTTCTATAGCTTCACAACAAAACAAAAATGTAAAAATATAAAAAAGCATTTTGAAAATATTTAAAAATATATTTAACATGTGCAAAAATAGGCAATTGGTATTTAAAAGAAAAAATGTAAAGAAAGAGAGAGAGTGAACAGGAAAGAGGGAAATCAGTGGATCCTGCGGAAGGTGGAATAGGTGGGGAGAGCAGAATAAAGAGAGAGAGGTGAAGAAGGTCATACAAAAGCCAGCTTGAACAAGTGAGTCTTCAGCTGCTTTTTAAAGGAGACCACTGAGTCCACTGATCTCAGGCTCAGGGGGGGAGAGTTCCAGAGTCTGGGGGCCACAGCAGCAAATGATCTGTCACCTTTGGCCTTTAACCTGGTGCTGCACAACCAGTAGGCTTTGATCACTGGACCTCAGGGTCCTGCTGGGGGTGTAGGGACTAAGAAGATCATTAATGTAAGATGGTGCTTGTCCATGTAAGGCCCTATAGACCAGAACCAGGATCTAGAAATGAACCCTGAAGTTGACTGGCAGCCAGTGAAGCTGGAGGAGAAGCGGGGTGATGTGGGTGTGTTTGGAGGACTTGGTCAGAAGCCGAGCACAGGCGTTCTGAACCACCTGTAGACGGTTCAGGGAGGTTCTGCTCAGACACGTGAAAAGAGAGTTACAGTAGTCTAAGCGTGAGGAGATGAAGGTGTGGAGAACTGTCTCAAGTTCAGAGCGGGACAGAATGGGACTCAGCTTAGCAATGTTCCTGAGATGGAAGAAGGAAGAGCGAACAAGAGAACTGACATGAGAATCCAGGGTGAGATCTGGGTCAAAGGTCACGCCAAGATTCCTGACAGAAGGTTTGGTGTGGGAAGCAAGCTGACCAAGAGAGTCTCTGACTTTGGGAACCAGCTTGTCTGGGGCACAGATGAGGATCTCAGTCTTATCTTCATTCAGCTGAAGAAAGCTCCCAGCCATCCAGGTTTTGATAGAGTCTAAGCAGGTGTGTAACAGCTGCAGCTTAGACATCTCATGGGGCTTGAAGGAGATGTACAGTTGGCTGTCATCTGCATAAAAGGTACATGATGTAATAATGAAGTAAGGATGACACCAGGTGGTCACACTTGGTTACTGCAGCCTTTTTTCGAGTCACCCCGGTGACTTTCTCACTCTTGTTCGGAGTTTTATGGCTGTTCCTGATTACGGATCAGCACCAGAGGATTGTAGATGACGATCCAAGACGAACCGACTATTGGCTTCTAATTCACCATTAGCATTGTTAGCTCATGTTAGCCTCTAGCCTTCTTTACCTAATATTAGAGTAAAACAAAAAGAAGGGTATAAGAAATTACTTCTGGGTTGCTCCCGTTTACTGGCTGCAGCTTTTTATCATCTGGTGTCGAATTACAAATGCCGAAGCAGCAGCGTTCTCTGGCTCAGACTACGCAACCGACCGTGTCCCTCGCCAACGAGTGACTCCGCCCCTGCTTCTGACAGTGCGTTTTCAGCTCAGTTTGGTAAACTTGGAACCAACGGCGGCTCATCCATGGGGGTGCTGGGGCGCTGCCCCACCAGTCTCACAGGAAGACGATGGGAATCACAAAACATTGTGGCGGCCCTGCCACTGATAGGCCAGCAAGGCCGCATTGCACTCTGGGGGGAGGGTAATTTGGGGTTGTTTATTCCGTTTGTGGTGTTTTGGGGGTTATTTTGTTCGGGGTTATGTTAGTGTTGTTTGTTTCAGTTTGGAGTTCACGCTGTGTTGTTCTTATCCGATGCCTGTTGGCACCGTGAGTTAAATGTATGTGTGGGGGGATGAAAAGGGGAACCATCCGGCTATTAAAAGTGTTCTATGTCTGTTAACTGTCGACTTTGCTTTGCTGCTTCACACACACCCCGCTAGAGGGTGGCGCAGACCGCTACAATATTAAAAGAAACAAACTAAACAATCTATATTCATACAGACTATAAGTGATGTGTTTAATCTGCATTTAAGTGTAGTTTCATAGTGTTCTCTCACACTTTTACCACGACGAGTCGTCTTGTGACGTATTTCCTGTTCCTTTTGGGTGCAGCGATCTTTACCACAACCCACGGCTCTGGTGCCTAGGGATGGGTACCGAATTCGGTACTTTTTAAGGTACCGACCAAATTCCATAATACCGGCTGAGCACCGATTCACGTCATTTGAAACGGTGCCTCGTTTCGGTACCCGTCCTTCATAACGAGAACTTGCCTAGACAGCTGCGCATACGCAAGAGCATTATGTCATCGGTCGCTGCGAGCGAGTTGTAAACAGAGCAGCATGGTAGAAAGAACGCACGCTAAAGCTTGGGTCCACTTCACTAAATGTGATGGGTAACTGGGTGATGATGAAACCAGCGACAACGATCTAAGTGAGACATCCTCATCTTAATCTGCTCCGGTAGGTAAATAAAATGTTTAAGATACCGTTAGCTTGATATGTTAGCTTCCGTTCCGCTAATGGTGCGTTCGCTTTCTCCTCGGAACTCCGAATTTCCGACTTGAAGAACATGAACGCGCTCTAAAGTTTGGCTTCACTTTACTAAATGCGACGGGTGATTGGGTGAAGATGAAACCAGTGACAACGATCTAAGTGTGAGGCATCATCGTTTTAATCTGCTCCAGCAGCTAAATTAACTGTTTAAGATAACGTTAGCTTGATAAATTAGCTTCCATTGCTGCCATTGTTATCAGCTAATGGTGCGTTCGCTTTCTCCTCGGAAATTCTAACTTCCCAGTAGGAAAAATCAAATGAAAAAAGACAGCAAAAGGAATGAAGATACACAGTAAATTTAGTTCACAGTAAAGATGTTTGCTTCAGTTTAATTATCAGCTTATAAAACTACAAGGACGATGTTAAAATACAAACAGTTGTGTGTTATTTATCGTGATATTTATCAAATATTGTTATATATTGAGAAAAATATATATTTAATTATAAAAGAGAATTAAAATAATAAACACTCAAAAGTATCAAATTGGTACCGTTAAGTACCGGTATCGATTCCTAGGTACCGGGAATTAGTACCGAATCGATTCAAATGTCAAAGGTACCCATCCCTACTGGTGCCGCATGCGGCTCTTTCATCCATCTGATGCGGCTCTCTGTGTTTGTAAAATAATGATAGAATATTTAATTAAAATGTATTTTATTGCATTCATTTTTTATCTGTAAGGATATTCTAAAACTAAAGATTGTCTGTAAACCTGAACAGGTCCAACGGGTGACGGGTCACCTGCTTGTGCGTGATCAGACGTCTCTATAGGAGCTTTCTGAGCTGAAGAGGATGTGAGCTTCTGGACTTTTCCTCAGACAGGCTCATGGATGCGTCGCCACGTTGGAGACAGGAACAAGCGCTATTCAGCCAAAGTTTCATCATCAGGGTTTGGGAAACACTCGCTTCAGCGGGAGGAATCTTCTCGCACGGCTCTGGTTCTGCTGCTGCCTGTGACCGACGCTCCAAACCCCCGATCTCCACATCTTCAGCTCGCTGTCCACCTCACGCACGCGCCGACCACGAGCTCCGCTGAGCAGTGTCCAGCTCAGATGTTCTGATGGGAATCTCTTCTTGATTGATTAAGCTACCTCCGCGATGTGCGTAACGGTTAAATTGCCAGCGCATCTGCACGCGTCGTGGTGGTCCTTTCTCTTCTTTCTGTCAAAATAAACGGTCAAATACGGGAAATATCCGGCCAGTGCAAACCCTGCCTTTGCCTTCTTGTGAAGATTGTTGCAAAGAGGAACATTAAACTTGTTTGACACCAGAGCCATGCGCACTGCATCACCATCTCAGTCACTGTAAATGAGGGGAAAAACAAGCTGATCGGATCCTTTTCTCACCTTTTCAACATTGTTTCACGTAAACTTTCATTCTGTACAAAGTTTAATTACAACAATCCAACCAGACTGAGCCTGGGTTTGCATTCTGAACAGTTTAAACATGTTTTAAAGGATCCATGCTTTCGTTCTTTTTTTAAACACAGAAACAGTTTTGTTTACCTGTTGGTAGCTACAAACAGGTAAACAAAACTGTTTCTGTGTTTAAAAAAAGAACGAAAGCATGGATTTAGAAAGACACAGCAAGAACACACCTAAGATGTTTTAAAGGAAATGTGTGTGACGCGTTAAAAAGCAGCAACTACTAAAACCACTAACAGGGCGAAAAATATCTAAACATTGTAGCGCAGACGAGCTACAAGCTCTGGATCCATTTAATACAAACTGTTTTATTAATTATCTTCTGTTGAAAGATAACTTAGATGTACACGTGCTAACGGTGTTGGCTGATGCTGTGATTGGTTAAAGCAGCCCTCAGCTGTCTGAGGGTGGGCCCAGGCCCGGTAGGCCCGCCCACAACGCCGCGGCTGCTGCGGCTCCCAACTCAGTGGCCTAGTGGTAGATGTCCGCCCTGAGCCTGAGAGATCAGGGTTCGATTCCTGGTCGGGTCATACCAAAGACTACCCAATGCCTCCCTGCTTGACACCCAGCATTACGGGGTTGGATTGGGGGGTTAAACCACCAAATGGTTCCCGAGCGCGGCTGTGTCTGCAGCTCACCGCTCCCCCAGGGGATGGGTCAAATGCGGAGAACAAATTTCGCACACACATCAGTGTGTGTGACAACTGATGGGACTTTTCTTCACGGTGGGAAACGGGTAATAATGGCTCTTTGATGCAGGTTGCCGACCCCTGCCATAGACCTACGCTATAATTGGTGTATGCGCGCTGCATTCCCTCCAATACAAAGAATAGGAGAGCCTTTGGGCACGATCAAAGCGTGAGCAGAAAACCGTTGGAAACCAGAAAATGAAGGAATGTGGCATCAAAGATTTGTAAACACTCTCTAGCAGAGAAAACAGCCCACAACAGTCAGGAATCAGCACGGTGTGGCGTTGGGACATTAGAATACACCATCTGAGTGGATTTTTTTTACTGTGAACATAAACCAGCAAAAGGTAAGACTGGATTTACGCTCAGACAGTCTAGCAAAAATGCACCCCGGCAAAAAATATTCACCATCTGCCACTAATGAAACCACCTGTTACTAGTAGAAATGCCCCGAAACTGGGCCAAACCGAGCCGAGCCGTGCTTAATAGAGTCGGGTGGAAAAGGTCCAATAGGGACGAGGGAGGCTTTGATCCCGGGAGCTCCGGTGGGAGTTTTGGGATAGTTTGAGCTCCTGTTCGTCTGTCAGACATCAAAAGGCCGCGATTTGTGAGCACAGTCGGCCGTGTTGAGAGGACGATTGTCTGATCAGCTACTTCTGTCCCAACTCATCAGCTCCAAACACTAATCCACTTCATGGCTTCACTCCATGGAGGCAGAAGCAGAGTCCAGGTCAGTGCAGGCAGGGAATGATTTAGGCAATTAAACAAAGTCAGGCTGACGTGCTTGGAACACCATCATGTAGCATCTTCTGGGTCAAGCTCAGGTGGAGTGTTGTCTTCTGCAGATGCAGTGTGGGAACAGTGGAAACCTCCTGCTGAGGAGGAAGAGCTCCAGACTGAAGGAGACAGAAAACAGTCCCGGTTCATGTCCTGATGAATCCGTAGATATGCCTCCTTTGGGTGGTTCTGTCTCGTTTAAAGCTACTGGATCTGTCGACTTTTAGCGTTTATTTTCATCCGGGGGAATGTTTCTGGTGTCTTCTGGATCCTCGTGATGCCTATTCATTTGCAGTCGCTCTGGATCTGGATTGTTTTGAGTCTCTGCTGTAATTTTATATCTGATGTGTTTGAGGCCAACTGAAGCTAGCTCATCATCTTATTGTTGTTTCAGCAACACCCCCCTCCAGTTACGATAACTGTACTTATTGTTGTGCTGTCTGTTTACGGTTCATCTGCCTCCTTTAATAAATAATTTGAGTGTTTTTTATTTGTTGCATCATTTCTAGTTTGTTAATTTTATCTTTGCAGAAGTTTTTGACGGAATAGTTAGTTTTTGAGTTTTTTTTGCAGATGCTTTACGACCCGTTCTGTGTGTTTGAATCGTTTTTGTTTTGTGCATCACTTTTGACATTTGCACTGTTGCTTTGACGCAAGAAGGTTGCAGGTTCAAATCTGGGTGTAGAATTGGCTTGTTGTCCTCAAGCATGCTGGGTTTTGTCTGAGTACTCCACAGGGGCGTGTCCAGATCTTTTAAAATAGGGGTAGCCCAGGTGAGGCACTACTTTGTGCATGGGTGGCACCAATGCTTATGCATTTTATTTATTTATATTTTTACCCCAAGCCTTTTGTGGACAATGAAAAGCCTATTTAAGTGGAATTCAGTGTGGTGGCACCTGGGGTGGCCAATCAGATTCCAAGGGTGGCATTTGCTACCCCAGGCCACTCCCTGGAAATGCCCCTGGTACTCCAATTTCCTCCTGCAGACCAAAACGTTCAGGCCAGGGTAACTGGAGACTCTAGGTGTGAGTGGGTGTGTGACCTTGTCTCTGTGTGTCTCTTGGTCAATGGCTGCTGGAGTTAGCGGCTCCCTGCGACCCTTATGAGGATCTAGTGGGTTCAGAAGATGAATTAATGGCATTTTGCACATTTTTTCATATCTCCTCCTCTGCTGACGAGCACACTAGCCTCTTGTTTACTTTGCATAATTGTTCATGAGTCCTTAACAAACCTAGTTATTTAACCTGTGACTGGTTTCTGCGCCAGTCTGATTCTAAATGAAGTCAAGTTGAAATCAAATGAATCCACGTGTGCAAGGCAGATGATGAGTTTGGGTTAATCAGAGGAGATGACGACAGGAGGTACTGCTAGAGGAGAAAACGCTGCAGTTGACCGAGTTTATCTTTGATGCTGCTGAAATGGCAGAATGAGGAAGGACGGTCTCGTAAGGCTTTTGTGACAAGATGAGATTGAAGGCTGAAGCCAAACACCTCCGTCGCTGCGGATGGGACGTTTTTACAGCTGCAGGTTTCAGCACAGTCTGCTGGCTTTCATGGTGAAGATCCAACAGTTTGAAATACACATAAACATATTAAAACCTCTTCACAGTGAGTCAGAAAGCATGAATCATCTGAATTGTGTCTCTGAGGGGGACTTAAGGCAAAGCGTTGAGTAGAAAATCTGCAGCCTGGGTCTGAACTTCTGCTGCAATCATGCATTATGCATGATTGCAGCAGATTCAGGAAGTCCTGAAGTTGGCAGCGTGGTGTTCAGAAAACAACCTGTCCCTGAACACCAAGAAAACCAAAAAGCTCATTGTCGACTTCAGGAGACACAGCACCGACTTGGCCCCCCTCTACATCAACGGAGAGTGTGTGGAGAGGGTCCACACCTTCCGGTTCCTTGGTGTCCTCATCTCTGCTGACATCTCCTGAGCGGAAAACATCTCAGCGGTCATCAAGAAGGCCCAACAGCGGCTGCACTTTCTGAGAGTCCTCAGTAAGTACGAACTGAACACCGACCTGCTGCTGACCTTCTACCGCTCGTCCATTGAGAGCCTGCTAACCTACTGCATCACGGTATGGTACGGCAGCTGCACCAAGGCGGATAGAGTGAGGCTTCAGAGTGTGGTCAAGACAGCACAGAAGATCATCGGCTGTCCTCTCCACTCCAAGATGGACATTTATTCCTCCCGCTGCCTCAGTAGGGCAGCAAACATCAGCAAGGACAGCTCCCACCCTGGCTTCAACATGTTCAGACTGCTTCCATCAGGGAAGCGCTACAGGTGCATTAATACGAAAACCCACAGACTCAAAAACAGTTTCTTCCCCAAAGCAACAACCACCCTGAACTCACACATGCACCAAAAACACAGCCCCCCACTTCCCACTTCCTCCATTGACCACCATTATCTATTGATACCAAATTCCACGTGCAATAATTGTATAAACATAACATTACTGTCCATGTGTATATAGCGCTGCAGAACTGTAACAATACTGTGCAATAATTTGTATAACACTTACTGTCCATATGTATATAGCGCTGCAGAAGTGCCCCCCCCCCCGCATGTTTGTGTTAAACTGAGTAGGAGATGCTCTGTATCTCACTTTACACATGTATAGTGACAATAAAGGCATTCTATTCTATTCTATTGTGTAAGAAGAAGAAGAAGAAAATATCATTTCTATAGCGCCTCTCAAGATAAAAATCACGAGGCGCTTCACAAAAACAAAAACAAAAAATATAAAAATTGTAAAATTATAAAAAAGCATTTCGAAAATGTTTAAAATAAGAACACCAAGCTGCCAAGTAAGAAGTTTTCCAGCTCGGATCAAACATTTTTAACCCAGCTGGAGCACATGTGCGGGTATTTTCATCGTCCATCACCCCAGAAACAATTATAATAGCAATTACCCGCCGTAGTTTGCAGGCCGTCCGTGTGCTTAAAGCAGATTTCTGGATTTGGGTGTTCCTGTGCAGAGCTGCTGGTCCTTTGACTTTATGCATCAGCTCAGCAGGGAAACAGGGTTTGGTTTGAGGTGATGAAGGAACATGCTGGTGCTCTGATGAGTGAAACTACTTCATCTGACACCCGTGGAAGTTTCTAAATCATGACAAATCCAAAAATCTCAAAAGGTGCAAAAGTTCTCAGTTTCCTTCTGAGTCACAGGATCTTTCTGGTGTTGCTAAAATTCTGGATCTTCGATAACATAACCTGAATCGTCAAGGAAACCTAAACATTTCTCTGTTTCATTTCTGAGGCAGAAAGTGAGAGAAGCGTCAGGAAGCTCAAAAAAGAGCGAGTGACTGAAATCTGGACCAGCTGCAAACAAACCTAATTAAGACACCAGCAAATAAAATCACTCGTGACCCCGGGGGCGCCTTTTCACTCTCTCTGAAGATTTTCATGAAAATATTTGAGCTGATTGCGGCGTGTCCCAAAGGAAAGTCATCACACACATCCCAGGATGTCAAAGCCAGGATCTCTCGGGCTCTCAAAGAGAGTTTCAGAGAGGATGAGACCAGAGTCTGGACCTCAACACTGGTGAAAGTTTTGGGAATGTGCTGGAGCAGCATCTGGTCCCAGTCTCTCCATCTAAGCCTAAACCCTATGCTGTTATCAAAGCAGAAGGAGGCCCACAGAGGTTTTAGTGCGTGACATTTTTAATGGGATGGAAACGGCAGACCTAAATGCTGCAACCGTTGAAGAGAGAAAGAAGGAGCTGCAGGTCTTAAATGACGGAAAACAAAAGTCGCTGCCTAGGAGAATGATAAATGATAAATGACCCGCACTTGTATAGCGCCTCTCAGAGTCAGGACTCCAAAGCGCTTTACACTACAGTGTATCATTCATCCATTCACACACACATACACACACTGATGGTGATGAGCTACAATGTAGCCACAGCTGCCCTGGGGAGAACTGACAGAGGCGCCACCGGTCCCTCCGACCACCACCAGCAGGCAAGGTGGGTTAAGTGTCTTGCCCAAGGACACAACAGCAGAATTCTCTGTCCGGAGCCGGGATCGAACCTGCAACCTTCCGATTACTGGACAACCCGCTCAACCTGTTGAGCTACTGCTGCCCCAATAGAATTTAAGGATGGTTTATGCTTGACGTGTCCGCACGGCTCCGCGCGGCGAAATTGCATAATTTTAACCACCACGCCCCTCCACCGCGTCTCCGCACGGCCCAAAATTTCCGCAACACGCACCTAGGAAAATTTCTAACCACGCGGATGGTCGGACGTGGAAAAACATGGCGGACCGGCAAGAACTAGTATGGCAGAGGTTCGTAAATACAGACATTTGTATGATTCAGCTCTCAGAGATCACCGTGATCAACATGTTGTTAATAATTCTTGGAGAGAAATAGCTCGCACTGTCGGAAAAGACGAGGACACTGTTAAAAAATGCTGGAATCCCATGTTGTAAACAACAGTAATTTTTACTTCTACTATGGTGTAGTGTTGGATGCATGCCGTAGAGCTCCATGCTGCCCCCTACAGTTTGGGAGAATATTGGCTCACCGCAGAGACGAGCCGCACGAACCATAAACGCTGCGAGTTGTGAAGTGCGTTCCATCCGCGAGCCGCATCACCAAGCGGAGAGTGAATGCGTCAAGCATAAACCAAGCTTCACACTCCTGTTCATTATTTTCATTTTACATTTAAAAAGTTTCGGTTCCAGTCACCGCTGTGAGCCGAGCTCTCACCCCCTCACTGTGGGGAGAGTTATCACCCCTCCCGTGGAGCTGAACAATGTCAGAAGAACAAGCGAGCTCTTAAACACGTTGCATCTACGATAAATGGTCTACCGAACCCAAACGTCAGTGCCGTGAAGACAGCGTTTAGACCGTTTCTGGTCCACAACTGGAGAAACTGGAAAAATGAGAATACGGTGCAGAAGTCCACATCAGCGGACCTGCGCACAACCAGGCTGGACCGATACCAGATGCCGGTATCACTGTAACCAAGAGCAGAAGTTGGCCCGACTCTAACTTGTTAGATCATCAAATGCTGTTTCACAAACTTTTCTTTCTTCCAACTGAAGAAAAACAAAGCAGCAAACGAGTCACATTCACCCGTTCATCCGTTCAAATGAATGAATTGGCTGATCGAGCTGTTGTGATTCTTCATTAATGTTGTTTTTGCAGCTCTTCAGTTCTGAGAATCAGATGAATCCAGCAGAACTTCAGAAGCGTGTCCTGTCAGCGCAGGGCTCTGGCACATTCAGCACAACTTTTATCTTCATGCAAGTCCTTCTTGCTGCTCCCATGATTCATGGATAAAAGATTTATGACGCTCAACTTTGATGATTATTTTTTACTCTTTGGCTGGAGAGGCTGTGGGCTTTTCCACCAGACGCTGAACACTTAGTTAGAAACACCTGTGAGGTTCTGGTTGCCTCCCAGCTCCTCCAGATTTGGGCTGGTTTTGTCACAAAGCTGAGAAAATCTCTCAGGGCTTATTGTCTTGTTGTTTTATTGCAGAACTAAAGGAGTTTTCTAGAATGAACCGGACTGGCGAACAGGGAGGATATTAAAACCAGCTGGAACCCAGCCAACAGATACGGAGATATTCCGCTCTGGGACCTCAGCCTCTGCAGGGATGGTCTCGCGCGACCCGATTTCACAGATCTCTTCAGCCTGACCAGGAGAGCTAGGAGATTAGGAGGCTTTGGTTTGGTTTGAACTGTTTTCACACTTGCTTGTGTCCCTTGAAATCCTCGCTCTGGGAGCGCTGGAATGTTGGAAAACCTCTGGTTTTCCTTTTGGAGAGTGGCAGTAAAAGAAAAAGAGGAGATGTTCTGAATTATCAGCTCATTTCTCAACACCAGCTGACCTGATCAGAACGTCTCTGTTGGCTCGTTTCTAATCGTTTTATCGAGCAGCCTGGACAACAAAGCTCTAAAATAACATTGGTTTAGTTATAATGAATCACGTTAGTTTGGAAGGAATGATGTGTCACATTTTCCAGGTTTAAGAGGAGAGAGCACAGCGTGTCCTCCATATGTTTCCTGACAAAACTACCAATGTTTGCAGGTCCAATTTAATCCAGATTAAAAATACACGGTCAGTCATGGAATGAGAGTCTGCTGATTTAAAGCCAACAGTGTTGACCCTTTAACCAGCAGGTCGACCGCTCGGTGAAGAGCGTTTTAGTCTCTAGATGTTATTTAAACTGGAATGGGAAGAAACCTACAGATTAAGGTGATGTTTAGTGAGACTTGTTCTACAAATGTATACCTATAAACATCCTGCATCTGATCATCACAGGTACGACATCCATTAATAAAGAGGAGAAAAACTCTCAGCTGTTCTCAGCTGCAGGTGAAGTGGTGGCCGAGCTGAGAACACAGGAATTTAACGAGCTTGACAGGAAAAACCAAAGCAGAAAATAAACACGATCTCACGGTTTATTACACCGAAATGCATTTCTGCTAAAACCCTCGTCACAGAACAGGTGTGGTAACGTGAGACAGGGCACAGGTGTGGTAACGTGAGACAGGACACAGGTGTGGGAACGTGAGACAGGACACAGTTGTGGGAACGTGAGGCAGTACGCAGGTGTGGGAACGTGAGGCAGGACGCAGGTGTGGGAACGTGAGACAGGACGCAGGTGTGGGAACGTGAGACAGGACGCAGGTGTGGGAACGTGAGGCAGGACGCAAGTGTGGGAACGTGAGGCAGGACGCAGGTGTGGGAACGTGAGACAGGACGCAGGTGTGGGAACGTGAGACAGGACGCAGGTGTGGGAACGTGAGACAGGACGCAGGTGTGGGAAGGTGAGGCAGGACGCAGGTGTTGGAACGTGAGGCAGGACGTGGGTGTGGGAACGTGAGACAGGATACAGGTGTGGGAACGTGAGCAGGTGTGGGAACGTGAGACAGGACACAGGTGTGGGAACGTGAGCAGGTGTGGGAACGTGAGACAGGACACAGGAGTGGGAACGTGAGCAGGTGTGGGAACGTGAGACAGGACACAAGTGTAGGAACGTGAGACAGGACACAGGAGTGGGAACGTGAGACAGGACACAGGTGTGGGAATGTGAGCAGGTGTGGGAACGTGAGACAGGACACAAGTGTAGGAACGTGAGACAGGACACAGGAGTGGGAACGTGAGACAGGACACAGGTGTGGGAACGTGAGACAGGACACAGGTGTGGGAATGTGAGACAGGACACAGGTGTGGGAACGTGAGCAGGTGTGGGAACGTGAGACAGGACACAGGTGTGGGAACGTGAGACAGGACACAGGTGTGGGAACGTGAGACAGGACACAGGTGTGGGAACGTGAGCAGGTGTGGGAACGTGAGACAGGACACAAGTGTAGGAACGTGAGACAGGACACAGGAGTGGGAACGTGAGACAGGACACAGGTGTGGGAACGTGAGACAGGACACAGGTGTGGGAATGTGAGCAGGTGTGGGAACGTGAGACAGTACGCAGGTGTGGGAACGTGAGACAGGACGCAGGTGTGGGAACGTGAGACAGGACGCAGGTGTGGGAACGTGAGACAGGACGCAGGTGTGGGAACGTGAGACAGTACGCAGGTGTGGGAACGTGAGACAGGACGCAGGTGTGGGAACGTGAGACAGGACGCAGGTGTGGGAACGTGAGACAGGACGTTGGTGTGGGAAAGTGAGACAGTACACAGGTGTGGTAACATGAGAAAGGACACAGGTGTGGGAACATGAGACAGAACCCAGGGTGTGGGAAAGTGAGACAGTACACAGGTGTGGTAACATGAGAAAGGACACAGGTGTGGGAACATGAGACAGGACACAGGTGTGGGAACGTGAGACAGGACACAGGTGTGGCTAAAGCAGAAGCACCTGCACAGGTGGATTAAAACAGGAAGTGTCTGACTGCAGAAATAAATCCAATTCAACAATAGGAGACTTCTTTTTGTCTCCAACTCAACATTTGAGCCTTCCAGAACTTTCAGGATTAAGGAATTAATTAAATGAATGTGACACATCTTCCCAGCCGGCTGCGGATGCTTCCATGGCATTCCTGCCCATGTTTACTTGTCATCTGTTTTTGTTGTGAGTCGGATATGAAGCCCAGTGCCTCCGAGCAGAACCACCACATGAGATGTTTACCTCTGTGGTGCTGGGAGGGCTAGAGGAGGTCAGAGGTCATCTAGACACATCCTGTCCTTCATATGTTCTCAGAGCAGGACCGTCACTCTCCGATTATGTTTAACTCAGCTTTTACAACCTTGTTGTTTTCCTTTTCTTTGGGAACGGAGAAGAGAGATGGAGATTAGTAGGATGCGGTTCCCCAAGGACTCGGTTTTCATTGAGGTTCATGAGAATCATTGGGAAATGACATGTCTCTGACTAGGTTTAGAGCCAAAACATGGAGTCATTTCCTGCTATAAAAAGGCAAACAAGAGGGTTTTAATAATGAAGGCAAAACTGTGTCAGTTATGTAAGGTTATTAAACTTTAATTCATGTGAAACAGTCCACGAGCATAATGCTCGATGTTTAATTAGGAAGTTGGCTACAATCCCAAAAATTTAAATGTTTCCTCAGAACCGTGGTCATCTGTTTATCATTGACGACTGAAAGAAAAAACACCGAACCAGCCCAAAGCTGTCATCATTTCACTGAATCAGCAGAATCAGAACTAAACCCTTAACTAGAACAAGACTCGGAGAACACAGGAAACAGAAAAAACTAGAATCAGGTGCAAAAACCCATCTCTGTCAGTAATCCAGTTTAGACTGAGAGACCATCTAAAGCAGGGGTGGGCAATCCCAGTCCTCGAGGGCCGCTGTCCAGCAGGTTTTACTTGTTTCTCTGCCTACACATGCCTGGTTTGAATCTACTAGTGATTAACAGGCTGCTGCAGAGCCTGATGTGCTGCTGAACAGGTGATTCATCCAGGAATCAGGTGTGTTGGGGCAGGTAAACAACTAAAACCTGCTGGATAGCGGCCCTCGAGGACCAGGATTGCCCACCCCTGATGTAAAGGCTCAGGAACCCTCTGCAGGTGTTCTGGATTCATCAGCTGATGAGTGTGTGACACTTTGAGTCGAGAACATTCTGACTGTCTGAGACGTTGAATGTGGGGTTTTCATCAGCTGTAAGCCACAATCATCACAGTTATGACGACAGAGAACAGAGGAAAACCTAAACTACGGTAAACGATGACAATCCGAAACCACAGGATGCACTAGGAGGTGGGATCTTCAGATGGATCACCATGGCAACGGGAGGCTTTCAAAACTTGTGATAACTTTGCGACTCTTTATTGTTTTGTAATCGGCTTGTGCCGTTTCTGCAGTTTTGGCTCTTAGTTACAACTTTAACAACCTCCACAGCCTGAGCACATTTGCTGCTGAAAGAGAAAATCTAAGTCTGGGTCGGGTTTCTGTGGCAGAAACTCGATCAGCAGCGTGATGCGTGACTGAGACAGCCACACATCACGCTGAGCCGAGCCAGAAACTCACTCATCCAAAAAGACGAAGTGTGTCTGCAGGAATGGGTTAGCGTAGTCGTTGGACAGCTCCGTGGTTGAGTTTACAGGAAACTACAGTCAGTCTGGACACTTTCATTGATCCTGTCAGTGGCTTCAAACGTTTCTCACCAGAAAACCAGACTTTCTGCCTCAGAGCTGTCTTCTTTGTTTTGTTAATTGCTTTTCTGAATCAAAGACAGCATTTCCAGCATTTTATTTTAAAAGGGCTCGTTCCCATAGAAACAGTGTAATACTTGTTTTTTCTGAAATACGATTGGTCCCTCTGAGTTCCCCATGCAAGCTGAACATAAAAACGTCCCTGCACGTCACATGCATCCGCCGCAGAAAGGAAACAGACGGGAAAACGATCAGGTCTCCTCTACGTCACAGGGAAGATCTATATTCATGGCCACACCCACCTTGACTTGGGACCTCCCACAGGAAAGAGAGAGCAGAGTAATTCTCAGCTAGTAGAAGCTAACCATTAGCATTAGCTATTCCACACCATGGCGGAACACCAAGCCCCCATAATCCGGGTCTGGAGATTAAGCAAAACAGGAAGTGACAAAAATTGCAGTTCCACCCTCATCCACTAGGGGCTGGTGTCAGAAGCGAGCAAATCCTCATTATTAAAAATACCAATTTCACAGCAGAAATAAACATGTTTAAGCCTGGTACCAAAACATGTTTTAGGTTTAAATGATCTAGTTTACACTCATGACAACTCTGAGGGGGGTGAATGTTTTGTCACTCTTCTGTTTAAGTGTATTAAAAGCCTACAATTGTGAATAATTAATGAGCATCAGACCCACGTTCTCTAAGTGTTGGTGCTGCTGTATGAATTTCCTCACTGTGGGACCAACAAAGCCTATTTTATTCTATTAGAACTCAAATTCTGTTGAATTAGAAAACAGATTAGAATAAATACAATAATATGTACAAAAAATGTAAATAAAATACGGAAGTACAATAACTTTCAATATATGTATAAATAGGAAGTCTCTCAGGGTTTTCAAACTTGAATATTTGGCTCAAGAAGCTATTTAGCAGATGTTTGAAACTGGTTGTGACACCAGTCTCACCACGGGTCCTTAAAGAGCAAGTCACCTCCAAATCAACTTATTTTTCTGATCAACTATATAAATGTGTGTCTAATCGTGCTGCAGACACGTGTAGTCAATAGTTTTGCACTTTAGTGCATTTTAGTTAAAATTTTTATTTTCTGCCTAAAACTGTCAGTGTTGCGCCGTTGTCAGGTAAAAACTCTGCACTGCATTTGAATTTAAATCTGCCATCGCTATTGGCTAAGAGGTACCCTAGAATGTTAGCTGGTACCATATGATGTCACAATGTTGTTGTGAGCCTGTGTATATGTGTGTGTGTGTGTGTGTGTGTGTGTGTGTGTGTGTGTGTGTGTGTGTGTGTGTGTGTGTGTGTGTGTGTGTGTGTGTGTGTGTGTGTGTGTGTGTGTGTGTGTGTGTGTGTTAGCGGCTCTGCCCTCTTGGTCTGCTAGGCAACAGCATTTGTTGCATTTTTCAAAGAGGTAGTGGGAGTGGAGTCATATTCTGGTGGGGTGGGGGGACTTGCTCTTTAAGGGTTAATCTATTCTTCTATTCTAAACTATTCAGTGACTTCATCCTCTGAGATTATATGCAAAGGCTTTAAAGCTACAATCTGGAGTGTTTGTGATCTGACAGCACCATCTAGTGGCTGATAAATGTACTGTAACTTAGTACATTCTTCTAACTTCTGTATTTAAGGCCAAAAGCAACGCCTCTCGCTCATGAATGTGCCCCTCTAGCCAGCAGATAGAGCTTAAACACATGTTTTTACAAGTATTATTTACATGTTATGTTGTTTTATTCATACATTTATATTTTAAAGGCTTATTTGTCCAGGAGAAAAGTCGCTAACTCTACATCTGGGTACATACATCCTCAAACAGTTGTGCGTGTTCTGTGATTGACAGCTGTAGGTAAGTGGATGTCTAACGCTTTTGGACAGTTCTGAACGCCGCTCAGTTCAAATTAAGTGGGCCTTTGCAGGTCGGGGGATGGGCTTAGCAAAAAAAAAACCTTCATTATGTCACTGTACCTGATGAAATGATCGCTTTTACAGATTTCTATAAAAAAAAATCATACATAATTCCTGAAAGGGGGAAATCTCTGGATTGTAGCTAAAACTCTGGTGATGAATGTCTCAAGTTGAACAGTTGGCAATAAAACCTGCATTAAAATGGCTCCTGACTAATAATATAACACACACACACACACACACACACACACACACACACACACACACACACACACACACACACACACACACACACACACACACACACACACACACACACACACACACACACACACACACACACACACACACACACACACACACACACCCTTCTGGCCTTGAACTCATGAAGCTTCAGAGTGTGTTTGGTGCAGGATGCGTGTTTCGCCGACGGGCAGATCCACTCATGTTGGTTCCAGCAGAGTTGTTTATCTCCCAGGCGTAAATGTGCAGAGAACATGATGAATAGTTGGGATGGATGGCAAGATATGGCCAGCAGCCAAACTTCTTCCTAATCTTTTAAAAGTGGTCTTTAATAGGTTTTTTTTTCTGAAAATCTTCCAGAGTTTTTCTTTGGACTATGGCTGATTGTTTT
Source organism: Nothobranchius furzeri (assembly GCF_043380555.1). Taxonomy (NCBI): domain Eukaryota; kingdom Metazoa; phylum Chordata; class Actinopteri; order Cyprinodontiformes; family Nothobranchiidae; genus Nothobranchius; species Nothobranchius furzeri. The sequence continues at coordinate 38,278,626 of NC_091741.1, read as the reverse complement.
TTATCAAAATGTAGGGACTTTAGATTTCTACCAATTGGTTGAGCAGGCAGGCAGAGGATTATGGTGAAAAACTTTGTGACACTGTGTTTTAATCAAGAAAAACCCATGGAAATTGAAAAGAAACACAGAAGAAAAGGCATTTCAATACATTATAAATAAACTGGGCCCAAATACTGAACCCTGTGGAACACCACAGATCATTATTCTGCTATTATTTTCAAGATTTGCGCAGCTGCTAAAACGCCATCATTTCTCAACACAAAATGATTTCAGTTTATAACGCCAACTCAAATGAGTGATGTGTATCGCTTTACTCAGCATCGGCCATGTTTCGGATCATTTTCATGCTAATGTTTGTCTTCGTGTCATTCTGATCTACCTAGGCGTTGAAACTTAAGAGATGAACAGGTTTTTCCTCCATTTTTCTAATTTCCTAATAATGTTATTTAGAAGCAGTAAAGACTACTTTAGTTTGGGGCGACGGTGACACAGGAGTCAAGTGCTCGCCTTTTAATCAGAAGGTTGCAGGCCCACTCAGTTCGTCGCTGTCGTTGTGTCCTTGGGCAAGACACTTACCCCCCCTGCCTGCTGGTGGTGGCGTCTGTGCTCGGCAGCCTCGCCTCCGTCAGCGCACCCCAGGGCAGCTGTGGCTGCATCGTAGCTCATCAACACCAGTGTGTGAATGTGTGTGTGAATGGATGAATGACCGATTGTGGTGTAAAGTGCCTTGGGGGGGTTCCAGGACTCTAGAAGGTGCTAAATCAAATACAGGCCATTTACTGTGTGATCACATAAAAAGACTAATTCAAAAGACCCATCATAACTGAGTCTCTCCAGCTTCATTAGGCAAGTTGGCAGAAAATCTGACTTAACAGTCATAGATTCAACTTACGAAACAAGGACAATTTGTGTTTGTGGGACAAAAAGCCTAAAGATCTCACTTAAAACAGGTTCTTTGTCAAGTTGTCGGTTTTTGTCAACGCAGCCGTAGTTTACACCTGAAGATATAGTACCTTTTAATGCCTGATGGATTCAGAGGCAAGTTCCTCTAAAAAAATGTACCCTGAAAATGTTCAGGTAGGATTTAAAAATATGAAAAAAACTGTCAATGTGCAAATTAAGAAAGTCTGGAGACGAAGACCACAGTGGAAGATTAAAGGACCATCTGGCTGCTTGGATGGGAAATCATGATGGGGAAAGTGGGGGATTGCTAAAATATTTGCTGTAAACAGCAGAGAGAAACCTTTGGATAAAAGAATAAAAGCAGTATCAAGATGCAAGTAAATCCTGACACCAGTAAAGACCCGAAATACGTTGAGTTACTAGAGAACAACAAGATGTCGAGAACATACGCTCCGAGTTTGGAACCAATGTCAAGATCAAAAGTCCTTTGAATGTTTTGAGGTAGTATAAATACCACTGAAGAAGAAAAACTGGGTCATAAAGCTCGGTGACTTCTATCAGAGCAGACCGCTTCGTTTGCAGGGTTCGACAAACACCCCGGAGCTTCCATAGGAGTGGTCGGCTCGCATCATCTGCTGCTAAAGAGCAGCGATTTGTAAAAAAAATATATATATATACGCAACCTGGACGTCAGCTGATTTGTGGGTTTGAAACAAAAGGACTCGAGTTTGTGGTAAACACAGGAAGGTGTTCACCCTCGTGTCCAGATCGGTAAGTTTAGCACGACGATGACAACTACAGCTGCGGTGGGTCGATCCGGGGCTGCAGGAGGGTGATTGTAATAAAACCAGGATCAAAACACGGATCATGTCAGATCAGGTAATCACAAGTGAAGAGGTTTAAAGAATGGCTGCTGATCCCTCTCAGGAATCCCCGCTGCTCCTTCAAAGCAGACGTTAAACACTTAATCGCTGTCAGAGGTTTTGGGCCCACGGTGTGAACCGAGACTCCGATGAAAACATCTGAGTTCAAAGTAGCCGACATTAGCAGGAGTTACAGAGTCCTCTAAAGTAAAACTACGTTTATATGTCGAGTAGAACATAAATAATTAATTACAATTAGAAAATCATCAGATCTTCATTTCAATAAGTTGAACTTTCAACAGAATTATTAAAAGCATTTTGTCCAATTTCTAAGAAAATTCTTTCATGAGTAAAATCCGAGCCAAGGACGGGGTAGGCAGCTCTTTTCACACCAGCTGAGAAAGTAATCAGATTACAGTGAATCACCAGAGTGGATTCGTTCTCAGAGGCGCTTCGTTTTTTTTTCTTTTTTCCTCCGACTTTCCTAGAGTCGGCTGTTGTATTTCATTAATTCAGACCAGGCGGCCCTTTCCTACAGAAGCATGTTGGTAATGTGTGTGGAATGTGTTTATAAAGATGTGCGGCGCTCCAACATCCTGGTGACATTCCAGCTGAAACCAGAAAGGATTAACGGGTGTTGCCTTTTTCTGTTATTAAGTCTGAACTATCTCCGTTTCCCCGCTCGCCCTTTCCTCTCCACATCTGTGAAGTTGGACAGCGAGGCTGGCTGAGGATAATGATGCTGTGGCTTGGAACACGCGGGGATAATGGAAGGTGTGTGAGAGTTCCAGCCTCGCTGCAGGTTTAAATCTGATGATTTGTTCACCTGTGTGGAGGTCCGGTTGTTTTTTTTTTTTTAAGAGTAAAAGAAATAAAGATTTCTCTGTCATAAACCTTCATCTGTAAAGAAATAACGTTTCACATCTGGGCTAGAAAATCTGACATCTAAATCAGAAGTCCGAGTTTTATTCCTGCGGGAACATTTTAGTTTTGTTTGTTTTTTCATGCGTCTGCCTTTCCGAACGCGAGCCGGATCCAGACAGCCTTCCTCATGATTTGTAATAAATTCATTTAGGCCATTGTAACATTACACGACCTGTTCTCATTTTTAAATCTGCATCTTACTGAAACCACCATAAAAGGAGGAACGGCTGAACACTGGAGGGTTTGGGACCATCGACTGGTCAAAGGGTCTCCATCGAACTCCTGTTTGTAGGAGAAGCCATGTTGTCTTCTGGAACCTGCAGCAGATCATCACTGAGCTCCACCTGGATGATGTCACTTCCTCTCTAAAGCGAATCAGTCACGATGACCATAGGGTGAGAGTCTGAACACAAACCAGTACCTCCAGAGCTTCTTCACCACTTCTTCACACACTCACGGCGAGACGTCCTTCCAGTATTACGGCCCTCTGGAACGATCTGCCGGAGGACCTCAGGGCCGCAGAGAACGTTCATGTTTTTAAGTCCAGGCTCAAGACCCACCTTTTTAGGTTAGCTTTAATCTAATTATTTACTACAGTTTTATTTCTCGTTTCACACGATTATATTATATTGCTGGCTTTGCATGTTTTATATGATTATATTTTAGCATTGTTTTCATTATTTAATATAATTATTTTACTGTCTATGTGATTTTATTTGTTACTTACTTTCTTACTTTTGTCATTTATATTAGCTCTTTTATTTTCATATTTTTACTCATTTTAATCCAGTATTTTCTCTGTAGGGGCCCTCTGCCCCGGGAGCGGTGGTCGACTGTAGCTTCCTGGGCGCTCCAAAGGTAGTGTTTAAGTGGAGGAGGGGGTCTATGCTCCCCCTCCTCTGAGCACCCTGACTTAGTGTGGAAGACCTGATGCTGCCGGGGCAGATGGCTCCTCTGATGGAGTTTCCTTGACTTACCTTACTTGGCTCATCTAGACTCAGCCGAATATAAATTTTTACACACGTGTGTGTGTGTGTGTGTGTGTGTGCGTGCGTGCGTGCGTGCGTGCGTGTGTGTGTGTGTGTTAAACTGTTATGGGAATTTGGGGTCATTTTGTAAAGCACTTTACAAATAAAATCTGATCTGATCTGACCATGAAAGGTCAAAGCAACCCCCTCCTCAGTGCAACCCTGATCCGCTGGTTTGTCTCTCCTATTCAGCCATAACTAATAACAAAACAACAACACATTTGAACTCATCCACTCACTCCAAACCATGGTTTCAGCCAACTTTCATCATTAAATGTTGAGTTGAGATGAGTAACCAGCCAAAAGCATAAGAGACCACTGGAGCCAACATGGTCCTTTGCTACTGGTACATTGTCCAGACTCACCACAGGCGCTGCAGAGCAGACGATCCAAAACCAAAACGCCGGAACAACCGAGCACAAACGGTAAACAAGCAGCCGACTCCTGCACTGATCAGAGGACACAGAGGAGCATAGAGGCAGCACCTTCCAAATGCACCACAGGTGCAGTAATTAAATAGAAATCAGGTGTGACTAAAGGGTTGAGAGTAAAGCTCATTGAGTACAGAACAGATGGAGGCCAACAGAAGAAAAGGATTTGCATTTTACAAAGGATTTCCTTTCCGAAACGCCTGTTCACCGTTTACACATGAGAACCTTCATCTGGAGCGCTCGGATGTACAGAGATGAGCTCAGCGCATTCAACATACAAACATGTTCAAATGTTTCTGACAACCGGCTCAGGAAAATCAGAAGCTGAGGAAACCGTGTCTCAGAGACTCACCTGTTCACAGGTGTTCCAGCCCAGGACTTCACCTTTTTGACCTCAAAGCCCAATTTTTACCATCTGATGGTCGATTTTGGTTTGATTTATTTTCAATGCCTAAATCAAACCAAACACAGTTTAAGAAGCCAAAATGTCAAATAAAGCAACAACATGTGACGATCACAAGGAAATGTGTTTATTATATGTAGCTAGACCTGCACAAAACTAACAACATTACTCTGGAAACTCAGGGAAATGTGAAAATCAGTTGAATAAAGTGATAAAGTTGGATTTGACCAAAAACATCCAGGAAGTTCTTCTGAAAGATGCTGAAATCTTTTATATGTTTTCCCAAAGACCAACGCCGACAAACGCATGCTCTGCTAATAAACTATTTCATTTACTTTCAGTGAAAAGTCCAAAACAAACAAATGTAATCACTGATTTAATGAGCGTACGCGTGAGCTCTGGCAGGAATGATGAGGAGCGTCACATTTAATCTGAGCATCAAGTCCAGTTGTCTTTTATAACGCTCTAGCTGTCCAGTGGTGTGTGAAACAACGAGAACACGTCTGAGAATCAAAACTCAGCTTGTAACTTGGAACAGATGGAACTTTACTTCCAGCTACATTTGAGAAGTAAACAAACACCAAGACGGGAGGGATTTCAGAGGAGCTTGTGGAAGCCAGTGATCTTCATTCAGAGGAAACTGAAAAGGCTTTAGTTTCTGACTGAAAGCACGTTGAGAACTTTCAGCGCCCTCGCCCTTCAACTTGTGTGGATTTTGTTTTCTCTGCACGGCTCAGAGCTTTGTTCTGTTTTCTCTGCCGAACACCAGCGGCAACTCGTGCTGAAGAGCTTTTCACAAATGAAAGTTTCAAAACAGCTCGACAAGAGCAGAAGCAAGGCTGTGAATGACTCATCGGGTCAAAGGTCGGTCTAAACACACGTTACGGGGGTTTTAAATGATAAACAACCTGCACTTGTGTGGTGCTTCTCTGAGCGCGAGGACTCCAGAGCACCTTCCGGTCCAGTCAGTGTCACGGTGCGGTTCAGGCAGTAACCCAGTTGCAGGAATAACCAGCCTTGGTTCTGGTTCAGGGTCTTTAATCACCAAAAACCACCACACGCAGCGGGAGAAGCAAATCAGAAGTCACAAACACGAAGGCACGCTGGCTCTATTTAAGCAATACAGAAAAAACACAACGCCACACTGAGGGCTGGAAAACAGTGGCTTAAGCAGGGTGGTAGTAGGGCAACTGCAGTCCGCTGCGACACTCCGGAGAAGCCCACAGGGGGGCAGGGCACCTGGAAGGAGCTGCAGCTGACCTGCACACAACACAGAAACTGAGATGATTAGAAAACCAGCAACAGAAACCAAAACCTGAATAAAAAGCAACAACTCATAACAGTCAGTCATTCACACCGATGGTGATGAGCTACATCGTAGCCACAGCTGCCCTGGAGCGCACTGACAGAGGAGGGAAACGTGTTCATGAAAAGCATCGAGAGGTTTGTAGATGCCGCCGTTAGGAAGAATTATGAGTAAATGATGTCATAAAAACCAGAGAATACTGCTTTAATATGACTAGAGCTGCTTGAATTAGAGAAAATGACTTAGTGAGTGTAAAAACACACCAGGAATGCAACAAGAGCATCTTTATTACTGTCTACGTTCAGTTTACCAGTCTTCCATCCTAATAAAGTTATTTATTTTGAATGAACACCTACCTGAGTATATACTTTAATAATTGATGTTAGTATTTCAAGTTTTTAGAGCAGATATTTTCTGATTCTATATAGCAACGTAAACGCAGTTCAAATTACGGGGGAGCTAAGGGGAGCCCGGCTCCCCTGAAAGGCTGACGGGCTTCCCTAAGCCCTCAACTGACACAAGGTGAGTCTAAAAAGACCCAGTTTCTACCTATATTTCATTATTTATTTGGACTCTCAGCGTGCCGGGGATCCTTTTGGCTGGAGAGCGGCAGAGCGCTGACTGTTGATGAGCTCCAGGCAGCTGTGTCCTGCACACGGCCACGGAAACATGACAGTCATTCATGTCTGCTCATATTCTCTGGTACTTTCTGTCTTTTTTTCGTGCCTGACGCACTCCGCTCCTGCAGTGACTTCACCTCACTGGCATGACTGCGCAGCATACACTCAGGTGTCTGTGCAGTCGGGAGATCCCTTTAATCTCCTTAGTTCAAAAGTAACTGATGGGGTGGGAAAGGATGAAGCCAGGCAGCAGCATTTCTGGAGGATGGAGAGGAGAAGCAGGAAGATCAGAGACAGACAGGACAGGAAAATGGTCTCATAAAAACAAGAAAACAAAACAAAGAGCTTGAAAAGGAAAATGTGGGTAGATTAATCCCATTTCACCGTTTTACCTTCCTAAAGATGGTGTAATATTTATATATGTGATGTCATTCAGATCACCTTCAAAACTCAGTCCCACACCCAGGTCACGATTAAAACATGACCTTCTACTTGGCCAGTCAGATAGGAGAGAGGAGCTGCTACGGGAGCCCAGAGGTCCAAACTAGAAGACAATACACCAGGCCTATTCAATTCCGGGCCTCGAGGGCCGGTATCCAGCATGTTTTAGTTTTAACCCTGCTTCAATACACCTGATTTCAATCAGCAGGATATTAACAGGCTTCTGCAGAGCCTGATGAGCAGCTACACAGGTGACCCAACCACTTAATCTAATGTGTTGGACCAGAGAAATCACCAAAACGTGCTGGATACCGGCCCTTGAGGCCCGAACTTGAATAGCCCTGCAATACACCAACAAATGGGATTTTGTGAACATTTATACATGGAAATAGAACTAATTGGGAAAATGTCTCTGGACGAGGGTCACAACTGAAAATAATGGAGGTGCGTTTCCTGATACTTGTTGAATGCTGCCAGTGTGTTTTGCCTTTGTTCTTCCATTTTTGCTCGATAACACCTGCGACAATTTAGCTTTCAGTCAGGAAGATCAAACATGAGCACACCTGTGAGGCAAATGGGACCAAATAGTTGTAATAATGATGTTTTTGTTTTGGTCTTTTATTTAAAGCCACAATTAAATGACTGATTTGATCAGTTTTACAGAAGTAGTAAGTCGGGAATCTGTGAGACTGCCAAGCAAACATTTTTATTTAATGAAAAAGAAAGCAACACTTGAATAAATAAACGCAAGGTGAGAAAAGTGTGTGAGGAGCTGATAGTTTGTGGATCTAAGGGGTAAACATTTTAAACCTCTAATTAAGATAAGCCCAAACAACAGGAAGCAGGACGGCAAACACAACCATTACTGTAGGTCTCTGGAGCTTCATGGAAGGGCCGACCACGCGTAGCTGCAGGTTTACATGATGCCTGTAGTAAGGTTGCTGATGAAGTCTGTTGGTTTTCAATAATAATGTGTAATAAACAGGAATGTGTTGTGTTGCTCTCCAAGTTCCTAATAGAACTGTAACAATAAAACTAAATAAACAAGTCATTTAAACAGGTCAACATTTACTCAGAGACTTTATTGGAGAAAGAGTCAAAAGCTTAATCCGGTGAAATTATCACTTTACAGTATTTTGCTGCTTTTCTTCGGATTCTCGGATGATAAAAAACACACAAACTGATGCAAACCTGTCGATTTAACGGTAAAAGTCAGTTCATTTCAAACAATCACTAAAAAAACAAGAAAAACCTAAAGACTTGTTGAAAAGGTTACATTTAGCAGAAACAGTCGACTAACATTTTGTTTTAAAAGTTAAAAAAAGTGATCCTTGTTGAAAACATTTTTTTTTGTTATGTGTTTTTCTCATCCTGCACACAGCATCCAGATGTGTGTGTATGGATATGTGTGTGTGTGGTTGTGTGTGTGGTTATGTGTGTATGGTTGTGTGTGTATAGTTGTGTGTGTATGTAGGTGTGTGCATGGAGGAGTGTGCATGGAGGAGTGTGCATGGAGGAGTGTGTATGGAGGAGTGTGTATGGACGTGTGTGTATGGACGTGTGTGCATGGAGGAGTGTGTATGGACGTGTGTGCATGGAGGTGTGTGCATGGAGGTGTGTGCATGGAGGAGTGTGTATGGAGGAGTGTGTATGGAGGAGTGTGTATGGAGGTGTGTGTATGGAGGAGTGTGTATGGAGGAGTGTGTATGGAGGAGTGTGCATGGAGGAGTGTGCATGGAGGAGTGTGTATGGAGGAGTGTGTATGGAGGAGTGTGTATGGAGGAGTGTGCATGGAGGAGTGTGCATGGAGGAGTGTGTATGGAGGAGTGTGTATGGAGGAGTGTGCATGGAGGAGTGTGCATGGAGGAGTGTGTATGGAGGAGTGTGCATGGAGGAGTGTGTATGGAGGAGTGTGTATGGAGGAGTGTGTATGGAGGAGTGTGCATGGAGGCGTGTGCATGGAGGAGTGTGTATGGAGGAGTGTGTATGGAGGAGTGTGTATGGAGGAGTGTGTATGGAGGAGTGTGTATGGAGGCGTGTGCATGGAGGAGTGTGTATGGAGGAGTGTGTATGGAGGAGTGTGTATGGAGGTGTAGCGGGAGAAAATGCTCAAGTTCCATTTCTGAACACATGTATTTTCTATTGAGTCGTTCATTTTAGGACAATTAGCTGATGCCTAAAACTTTTAAACAAAGCAGCAACGGATGTAAAATATGTTTGTTTGTTTGTTTGACAGTTGTTAATAAAGTTTTTCTTTATAGTATCACAGCGACCAGCATTCTGGAATGCATTGCGATCAATGACGCAATGCTCCTCGTCTCAATTTGGCAATAATTTGCAAACTTGTGTACCTCGCACTCGAAGCCTCGCTTTCTCCAAGTGCACTTTGCTGAAGACCGAGTTTTACCTACCACTGAGTCAGCCAGTCAGTTTCTCTGCTCGTCATCTGGATTGTAGAAAAGTTTGAGAAAATATGTGAGGCACTCTGCTGCCACCTGCTGGCATTACAGTACACACACACACACACACACACACACACACACACACACGCACACACACACACAATCGATCACTAACACTAAAATTATTGGCATAAAAACTACATGTGGTAAAACAGAAACTAAAATATTGATATTTTTAAACATAAATTCACAATAAAACATATAAGGAATTCTATTTGAATTCCCTAAGGGAAATAGATTTTGAATGGAATAGAACAGAACCAGCTCAGCGGCCTGGTGTTAGAGTGTCCGCCCTGGGACTGGGAGATTGGAGTTCTACTGTCGGTCGGGTCCAACCAAAGACCTTAAAAATGGGGCCCGACTCCTCCCTGCTTGACGCTGAGTGTTAAGGGGTTGAATTCGGGGGGTTAAGCCACAGCTGCAGCTCACCACTCTCCCTCACGGCGATGGGTCAAATGCGGAGACGTAATTTCACCAGCGAGTGATGAATATGTAGATGTTTGTTCAGACCTTTGTTTGGTCTCAACTAGAGGGAAATATTTACGACCCTTCTCTACGTGTCCAGGGCTCTATGGCAGTGCTTCCCCATGGCTACATCATTACTGAGGCACGTCCCCTCTCGGGCCCTTCGCTCTACCAGGCAGGAGCTCCAGGAGGACCCATACTCTAAACTGAGGTTGAGGGCAGACCAGGCCTTTAGAACAAGCTCCCTCTGGCAGTAAAGCAAGCTCCATCTCTTCAGGTGTTGAACTCATTTTTCTTGTTTCCCCCAACATGGCTGCCTCTGGCTTTTGTATTGTTGCTTTTGTTTTGCATTGCTTTTACTCTTCCTATTTGTGCTTATCTGCTTGTTGTTATTATGCAACTTTTATCTTCCTTTTTAATTGTTAGAACGTCTGTCTATGTTGTCATATACCCTTCAGCATCTTGGGCTTGGTCTAGGTTGTAGAAGGTGCTGTACAAACAAAATTAGATTTGATTTGGACGATTGTTATGGACTCCAGTCATGTTTAAAGAAAACCTCCCTGGAACGGTTGCAGACTCTGCAAAACGCTGCCAGGACCCTGACCGAGAATGGGCCGATATTGGTTGGCTGATATTTACCATTTTCTTTATATATCCACATGATTTACAGAATCAATGGAGCTGATTTAAAATAAGGCAAGTCCAAAGATATCCAGTCTGAGAAATGAGAGCTTTGTGGCACTGATGCTGCTGCTAAGCCGAGTGATCTCACAACTTTCAGTCATAATTTCCATGAAGACGTTAAGAACTTACCGGAATGTCAAAAAAAAGCTGATTTTCAAGTTAGAAATGCTGCATTGCCACATTTTGGCCACAAGGTGGAGACAAATAACTGCAGTTGTTAATTCACTGTTTATACATCAGACCAGATTTGGAGTGTTGTGACATTAAGCTAATGTGTTAATGCAATTCAATTCAAGTTTATTTATAAAGCTTCAAATGACGACAAGAGTCGTCTCAAAGACCTTCACACAGTCAACATTCCAGTACAGGTCAGGTCATTAAGCCAATCAGTAAAAGTTTCCTATATAAGGAACCCAGCAAGTTGCATTGAGTCACTGACTAGTGTCAGAGTCTTTAAAGCAATCCTCATACTAAGCAAGCATGTAGCGACAGTGGAGAGGAAAACTCCCTTTTAACAGGAAGAAACCTCCAGAGGATCCTGGCTCAGTATAAGCAGCACACACACACACACACACACACACACACACACACACACACACACACACACACACACACACACACACACACACACACACAGTGATTGCTTAGTAAATATTCTATTTGGGGAGAGATAAACTTTATTGTATGTATCCTAGTGAATCTGTAATTAAACAGGTAAACTAGTAGTAGCACATCCAACGTCAAAGAGAGTAAAATGTTATCAGGAGAGGGAGAATGTTGCTAGCTGTGTAAGAAGAGGTTAAATATAAACTGTTGAGAAGAGAATTTGTCTGCATTTATTTTATTTTATTCGGTTTTTTCTCAAAAACAATATTTACTAAGATTAGATCAACAGTTTATGGAGGAACAAGCAGCATCTTTAGGTCTGGGATCGAACATGAAGCCGAGCAAAGGGCTGAAAACTCCAACCTGTTCACCGTTTCATTCTCGTAAAAATCACCGTCAGGTGTGAGTGATGACTAACGTTTTATTTAATACTATATTCTATCCTTATTTTGGCTTCCTTCCGTCTCTCTGGCACCAACAAGTGTCTGAAAAATGAAGGAATCAGTCTTTTCACCCTCAGCTCTGTAGCAGAAGCTGAACATTTTCTTTACACGTTTATGATGACTTGCTAGTTTTCGACCCAACATGAAATGAAAAAAACTCTGAGCACACAAAAGAAAACAAAAACACTGGCGTAAATTTTTAGATATATACATGTTTTTTTTACTTTGTTTTTGTCAAGTCCTGCACTGTTTTGTGCTTCCCCACTTGAGAGGGATAAACATCCACCACAGAGTTTAGAAACTGGATTTCACTCAGAGACCGAAACAATGCTTCACTTTTTGCTTTTATGTTTATTTCAGCATGTCAGCTCAGGTCAGCTCAGGTCAGCATGACAGTTCATGGTCAGGTGAAAAACCTTCAGTCAAGCAGACATATAACCTTAAATTAGATTTACAGGGTTTACATAATTACCTTTAGCATTACTTTTTAAACAGTAGTTCTAAACATCAAATAGTTCCCTTAGAAAAATATAAGCTACTTATCATTATCTTTTATAATTCATCTTCCATTGAAACTAATCACAGAACCCAAAAATGAACAAACAACTGCAACAAACAACTTGCTAAAACATTTTCAGATAAGTAATTCTTTTACTAACTGGCAAATAACCACAAACAAAGACTATACCAGCCAAATCAACAGAGTCTCAATTGTTTGGGCCACGCCTAGGCAAGCAAACAAACAAACAATCAGGTCAGGTTTCTTGTTTAACCGCTTAACCAGCAGCAAAGTCCACACACAACCAGCAATATATTATATTTTTATCGTACCGGCTGCCTCTCTGATTTTGGTGGATGTATTTAGTTCTGAAGTCACTGAACGGCTGACTCAGAACACCCTGCTCTCTGGTGAAATTACAGCTCAGAGGTGTACCACCTTTATTGTCCCCGTGGAACCCCTTCTGCTGAACATGGTTCCTAGTCTGAAAAAGTCCAAGCCTGACTTGACACCTCCCACTCGATCCTACCGTAATATCCATGGGAGGATCGTCAGTTTGTTGATTCTTCTTTTCGATTTAATGTTCCGTTTGCTCTTCAACTGGTAACAGGACGATGAGCCTTCGGACATTTCTGTGTAGGACGATGGGTTGGAAATCCTTTCCTCCTCTCCCTTGAGTTTGTCCTCGTTTCACATGCTTTATGATGGGGGTGCAGTAGCTAGGAGAGACCTGCACTTCGACGTCCCTTACAATGCCTTTACTGTCTGGATTTACTCCAACGACTCTTCCAAGCTTGAAGTGTCCTTTTAATGCATTCTGGTCACTTAGCCAGACTGCAACATTCCTATGGAAAGTGTGCCACTTGCTTCTCACAAAGAGGTTAGGACCAGCAAGCTGACTCCAATTCCTCCAAAACTGTGTCACGATGTCTTGCATTTTCCTAAGTCGACTGTAGGGATAGGTGGGAAAGTCGAAGGTTTTACAATCCCCACTCACCGATGCTCGGCAGAGGAGTAGAGAGTTGGGTGTTATGTACTCAATGCAATCCTCTCGGCTTTGTGTCCTTGCACCAATTGGACGCTCATTTGTCAGATTTGCTGCAATTTGTAGGGTTGTTTGGAACCCGCTGTAACTGAGAGGAGTCTTTGCCAATACCTTGAAGAGCTCTTTTAACAACTCGTACAGCAGCTTCTGCAGCTCCAATTCGATGTGGCGAATCAGCAGGAAGAATTTTCCACACCCACTCCATCTCTTTTTTGGCTGCATATTCCTCCAGACCCATTTTATTTATACTGTCCAGGAACTGGTAAAGTTCTTTCAGAACAGGTCTTGCCCCGATAAAATTAGTTCCAGGATCGGACCAGATTTTCTTCGGGTGCCCTCTAATCGCAGTGAATCTCTGATAGGTCATGAGGAAACTTTCAGATGACAGACTGTTTGCAATGTCAACATGAATGGCACGACTAGCCATGCAGCAGAATACAACACCCCAGACCTTCATTGAGACTCTTCTCTTAATGTCATCTCTTACTTGTTAAGGGCCAAAGAGGTCAACGGAGGTGAACTCAAAAGGCGCTGCTGGCTCACTTCTTTCTGTTGGCAGATCTCCCATTACTTGTTGACAGGCTCTCGCTTTTGCCTTCCTGCAGGTTATGCAACCATCGACAATCTTTTGGGCAAGTCTTCTTCCTCTCACAACCCATGCCTTTTTCCTCATCCTTAACAGGGTCCCGGCCACTCCATCATGGGCCTTGTTGCGAGCTTCATGGGCTAGCAAGGTAGAAACCCAAGCATCATAAGGCAGGATGGGAACTCCAAGTAGATCATTGTTAAAGGATTGGACTCTTCCACCACAAACGAGCAATCCAGAGGTCTGGTCTCTGTAAACAACCAACCTGTCCATAGTGGTACTTGGGATTGCCATGCCTTGTTGTGCAGCAAGGAAAATATCTCTTAAAGCATCCTGTCGTTCGGTCACAGAAATAATTCCTTTCAAAGGAACGACCTCCCACTTTGACTGATCCACACCTGGTTTTGATCTTAAGAACCTTTTTGCGGCCCTCCAGACACATGCGATGGTCTTGACCAATTGGACCAGATTGCTGAACTGTCTAAGGTTTATGAGGTTTTGGACTGAAGACCGATGAGGAGACCTTCTCAGGTCTGACTGGATTTTGCTTTGATCCTGTGTTGACCCCACTTGCTTTCCACTTCTTGTTAGAACAGCAACAAATGCTTTCTTTTGTAGTTTAGTGATGCTGTCTCTAGCAGTAGATGCAAGTTCTTTGGCAGATTTGATTGGCCATTCATGTATTGGCAATCTCAAAAATGCAGGGCCTTCCTGCCATTCAGACCCTTCATCCAGGTCATGGGGCTTGGCTCCTCTTGTGATCAAGTCTGCGATATTTAGGGAGCCAGGAACCCACCACCAGTCTTGAATTTTTGTGCTGCCTTGAATTTCTCCAATCTGTTGGCGAAGAAAGTTTGGAAACCATAACTTTCTCGCTGTATTGCCCCGAGGACTGTCTGGCTATCAACAAAATGGTACCATCTTTCAGCCTTGATCCTGCTATGAAGCTCAAAGAATGTTTTCAGCCGTGACGCAAATACTGCTCCACATACCTCTGCTTTGATGACATCACCCTTCTGATCCAAAGGTGTTAACTTGGCCTTTGATTCCACCAACCTAATGATTGGGCCTTCTTCTGAACTCCACCTCAGGTACATCACTGCTCCGTAGGTCGGTTCACTCCCGTCAGAGAATGTGATAGCAACAGGATCATTGCAAACTGACAAAGGGGTTAAAGCCCTGGGAAATTTGATTCTACCCAGTTGGGCATACTCTTCAAAGATCTTTATTGCGTCTTCCCTGAGTTCTTCAGTAAGCGGTACATCCCATGTCTCTTTCACAAGGTGGTTTGGAACATCTTTGACTTGCTGGAATGCTCTTCTCACCAACATAGCTCCTTTTAGCTTTGCAGGAGTCACAAGGCCAACAGGGTCATACAGTCCCGATAGTTGACTAAGGAGAACCCTTCGTGTTAAAGGGTTTGGTGTTTGGGCTCCAGTGTTGGGCAAGTTACATCAAAACTGTAATGCATTATTTATTACTTGTTACCCTCATTTTAATGTAATTGATTACATTATAATGTTACTAATTTTAAAATGTAAGGCATTACTTTAAGTTACTTTTACCAAAACAATTTCAATATGAATTAGGTCATGTGATGCTCAGTGAACTCATGACACATCCAGAGGAAGGTGATGTGGTGTCTGAGCTAGGGTTGCTGTTAAAAACAGTCAGATATGACAACAGTTCTTTATTAAATAAAAGCAACAACAAACTGTACTCTCAGCACGCTGCCATCTTAAATTAGCTGAGAAGGATGTGAGGTGGTGGAGGCTCCAAGCTTATTTTGCCTTGGTCCCCAAATTCCTTGATACGGCCCTGGATGTTGGACCGACTTCTGGGGTGATCTGATTCTATCACATGTATAAATATTAAATGCTTTTATATTATTGCTTTTCACTGGTAAAAATGTGTATTGGGGATAAATCTACCGACTTTTTTTCTTGGTTTTATTTGAATAATTTCCGGTCCTTTCTCTCTCTAACCTTCCTGCATGCTGCATGTTTTCTCCGTCTTCCAGAAAAACAGTTTCCTAGATTCCCTACTTTCTAACTAATCAGCCAAAGGGATCTACGGAACGCAAAAAAAAAAGCTTAATATGCGCTGCGCTCCAGCAGCAATGAGTTGAAATCACCGGGCGAGGGCACAGATTATGAACTCAGCTGAGGCAAAGCACGTCAGAAAAGTACAGAAAGTACAGAGAATATGGGCTGATATGAACGATCGCAATTGAATTATTTTGTTTTGGTGGAGCGATTTTGTGAATATAACAGCGGCCGCGCGCAGAACGCAGGTGGAGTATTTGAGCCATTACCGCTGCGTCCTCTCTGCTCATTGAATGCCGCAAAGCTGAGTCCATAAATGACGTAATATATGTGGATACTGGATCTTTATTTTGAGCTTTCCGCAATTTTAATTTTTAAGAAACCCACATCTTGATTCTGGGTTTAAAAATGCGTTGTAATTACCGCATTACTGACAATTGTACCGAGTAAATATTACCATTTTCTTTCCCTGTAATACCTTACATTACCACATTACAGCAAAAAGCAATGCATTACAGTAATTAATTACTTTTGTACCGCGTTACTCCCAACACTGTTGGGCTCTGATCTGTTCTTGCAGGAGGTCTTGTCCAAGTTGTATATTTCGCTTTCTTTTTGAAAAATTTATTGCAGTCATGACATATAGTTTATCTTCTTCTACTGCGTAACCTAGTCCAAGTGCATTGTTTTCATCGTCACACATCTGGTTTGGGAGAATAAGAGCATTTGTCTCTGATTTTTCTTTGTTCTCTTTATGGTCTGTCCTGACATTTTGCCCCGAAAAGATCCAAGGTTTAAGTTCAAAGCCTCCTGCCTTTAAGATAAGTTTCACGTTTGTTGTGATAACTTTAAGTTGGTCAAGGCTATTGTGTGATGTGAGGATATCATCAACATAGCTGTCGTGCTGAATGACTCCCTTCTCCTCTTTCAAATGAGCAAAAGCTGGGAGTTTTGCAGTTTCACTCATTGCTAATTGGGCAATGCACCCTGCTGGCTTGTCCCCTATGTTTACTCTTGTGACTGCATATTCTCAAGAGTTTCCTCTTCTGATTCTCGCCACAGAAATCTGTGAAGATGCATCTCTCTGTCTTCCAACCAGACTGAATTATACATCTTCCTTACATCACCAAGGGCAGCATATTTCCCGTCCCTGAATCGGAGGAGAACAGCACGGATTTGGTTAAGGACATCTGGGCCTTCCATGAGAAGTTCATTTGAGCTTACACCTTCAAATCTCTGACTACTGTTCCACACCACTCTCACTGGTGTTGTCACAGAGTGTGGGTTTAAAGATATGAGGTGGCTTACATACCAGACCGTCCCATTCCAGTTTGAGAGTGCATCTGTTGATAACCGTACTGCTGCTCCCCGGTCAATCATCTCAGGAAGTTGGGCAGCATATGCAACTTTCCATTCAGGTTCTTTGCCAAGCTGTTTTTTGGTCCTAAAGAATGTAGCTTGGACTCCTTTTTTGTTATTTGGTAAAGAGGTTGGATCCTCAATCCAAGGATATTTAGCATGCCAGTGAGGTTCCTCGCTATGGCTGTCCTTCATGATGTAAGTGAGACCTCCCCTTATGACTTCTAGTTCTCTTTCCTCAGCCAGAGTCATTTCTTTGCCGCCTGGTTGGCAGTTCCCACAGCGGCATCCCCCACATCTTGGCTCACAAGCAGCTCCAATACTGTCCCATCTCCACCAGTCCAAGAAATACTTGCTTGTAGCTGATGTGCTGGTTTCATGAAGGGCTGTATCTTGACTGCTTGATGCATATTTTGTCATGGATGTATTTAATTCTTCATATCAAAGAGCAGCAGTCCTCATTGACCTAGCGAAATGGGTCTTTGACATGTGGGCGGAGAAAACACACTCCTCAAACAATTCAGGGTGTGCTCCACCAACCACCTTTCCCAGAGGGCCGTCCCACAGCACAAGGTCCCCGACAGCTTTTACCCTCTGTGGTGCAAGTTGACCTTCTCTGTGGTTGATGAGCAGATTTATTTCCTTCGGTCTCACAAACTCTTCCAGTGGCACATCTGGGAAGAACTTCTTCAGTCGCTCTGGGGATACATGCTTGAGAATATCTGCTATGCTCTTAAGTCCATAACATATCATTTGATGAGATTTGTAACTGCCTTTAGGGGTTTTCACCCTGATCTTTAGGAGGTATCGTTTTGTCTCCACTTGAGTCTTCATGCCTCCAACTCCGTGAACCACGAGTGTGATTTCCTCACCTCTGAGATTTAGCTTCTGTGCAGCTTTTGTAGTCTTGCTATGGAGGCCTGCTTGATGCCTGCATAAAGTGAGTTACAGTAGTCCAGTCTGGTGGTAATGAAGGTGTGGATGACAGTTTCCGGATGTTTACGAGATAGCAGCGGCTTAATCCTAGCTATTCTCCTGAAATGGAAATAGCAGGATCTGATTGTTCCATTGGACCTGGAAGTCCAGTGTGAGCTCAACATCCAACTTCACCCCCAGGTTGGTGACCACAGCCTTCTCAAAAGGCGCTAATGAAGGAGCACATCCATGTTTGTATTTCGGGCAGAACCGGATAGTCTCAGTTTTATTCTGGTTGAAGAACAATAAATTTTGGGCCATCCATAACTTGACCTCCTCCAAGCAGTCCAAGAGCGGTTTAAAAGAACTTGAGTTATTACATGATACAGGTAAATAGATTTGACAGTCATCCGCATACAGGTCAAACTTGACGTTGAGCCGACAAAACAAGTCACCCAGCGGCAGCAGATAGAGGGAAAAGAGGAGAGATGCCAGGACTGATCCCTGCGGCACTCCACACTAGGGGGTTGTATGAACTAGTCGACTTCACAGCTCTGTAGTGACTTTTTATGCCTGTCATTGACTAGTCGCTGTCACGTGATAATGACTGACAAGATGCAGTCCTCGGAAAAGACAGGAGGTGATGAGCCCCTGTGCGTCGTCGGGAGGCACCAAACTGTGACCTTTTCCCTCTTGCAATTTTACCTTCCCCTCACCCCATCCTAATCTTAACCAGTTTGTGCATGCAAAGCTCTGATCGTTGACGCGCTCCAGACATCTGCGTCCCGAGCACCTCCAAATCAGGTGTCACCACCTCAAAAACAAAATAAACACGCGATCGTTCATGTCGGCTCATTTCCTTTCATGTTTTCTGTCTGTTATTTGTGCCTGATGCGTTTTGCTGCTGCGGAGCGAGGCGCATCACCTGTTTTGTCCTCCGGTGATGCACCCACAAAATTCCACTATCTCCGCTCCGCTCCGGCACGAACTCCGCAGCAAAAACGGTCCCGTTGTAGTCGGCCGGCGAGCAGCGGCACTCCGCTGTTTTTGCGGTCGGTAGATCTTTTAGAACTGCAGTTCAAAGGTAACTCATAAGGTGAATATATATGAACCCAGGTAGCAGTTTTTCTTTAGGATTGAGAGGAGATGCAGGAAGATAATAAACAAACAGGACAGAAAAATAGTCAAATAAAAACAAGTTTGTTTTTGTACCGGGTGGTTGCAACAAACAGACATCATTGAAGGTAATCAGAAGTGAGGAACAGAAAATGAAATAATTATTTTAATGTTTAGAGCAGCAGGAAAGGCTGCAGGCGCATCAGTGAGATTGCAGCTGCTGCGCAGGGGGAGGGGGGAGGGGGCTGAAGTAGGATGCAGAAACTACCGTTGTTAAAAGAGATGTGTTACCTTAGAAAATGTGGGCGCAATTTTGATTGTCAAAGACTCCAGCGAACCTACCCCCCCCCCCACCCCCACCCCCCACCCCCCACCCCCCCGGTGCCGCTTCAGGTGTATGACGTCATCAACGACCAGTCGAAGTCGACTCGATTTTCATTACTTGACTGTCGACTTAAAAAAAAATTTAAGTCATGCAACCCCTACTCCACACTGCAAATCAGCAGTATCAGACGAACAGTCCCCCAGTCTTACACAACATCGAATTGACACAGCGTAACCTTTCATACACACCAGAGCTGCAAAGTCAAGGTTACGCCAGCTGGAGGATCCAGACGCTCAGATCAACCTTTTGCTCACTTATTGTTCTTCAACGCAGACATAAATAAACTGCCAAGGTCTCCCACAAACGCCCTATATCTCTGCTAAAAGTCAGATTGCTGGATTCCTCAGCCGTCTCAGATCCAGAGAACTCAGCAGATAAATTAATATCATATTGAAGAGACTATCTCAGCACCAAGGATGGATGTTTAGTCTGTTTCAGTAAACATATCATTCTCCATCTTTTCATTTTGTGAGAGTAGTTCTGAGTTTTCATCCTCATGATCAGAACCAATCGATCACTGAATCGTAATCCATTTCTTCGGGGTGCAGACATGAACCGTACTATGACATGTTTCTTCTGTTCGTCATTTGAGCAAAAGTAAGGGTTTGTTCAGTCTTACTTGGGTGTCCAAAGACAGTGATGTGTTCTCAGCAGGAGCTCTGACAAGACTGCTGCTTGAGGGCCTTTTATAGTCTCCGGACTCTGGACCCTCCTTTATGATGTCACACACAGACTCAGAAAAACCATAAAAATCTTTCTGGGTCAAACCTTATTTGTGTCAGCCTTTAGAAATCAGATTTGCTTTTTATACTGGCAAAACATGCAAATGAAACATATTTAATCTTTAAACTTTCAGCCCTAGTTTCACCTTATTTTAAATAAAAAAAATAGGTTTCAAAGCATTAGAAGACATTTTTAAATTAATCAGAAGTGAGTTAAATTAGCTTCAGCACCCACAAGAAGAAGCTGCTCATTTTCACATCTGCTGCTTCTCAGAATTCAGGACCATGGACAGCACCATCTCCTGCTTCCTGGAACCAGCAGCTCAGCTGCTCTCAGGTCCCTCATCACCACCTGAGAGCATTTAATGCTTGTTTCTACTATTTAAAAATATCACACTCAGATTCAAACAACACAACGTTTTCTTATTTGCAGTGAAAAAAATCCTCAGGGGCATTTATTCATTAGGAACATAATAACGAAAAAACAATAGTAACGTTGAGCCAATGACATCAGATGATGAAGCTTTTTATTCAAACATCTGGTTGTTTAAAGTTTCAAAGTCCAGAAATATCCATCAAAATGTTGTTGAAAATGAATAAGATGATGAGTTGTTGAAAAGTATTGGCAACTTTGTAACATACAACCATAGAATACGGTCTGAAATACATGGGAGCGGGTCTAAGGCCCAATCCTAACACTCGCACTGTGCCCTACGGTCTTCTATGAAGTGCACTATCCAAATATCGGGGGGGGGGGGGGGGCTAGGCTGACACAAACAATGGACCAACACCACACTGAGACGCAGACAGGGTTATATAAACAGAGGGAAACAGGTGGCAGGTGTGTGGGGAGTGATACGAAGGAATCAGGTAAGACTAATTAGCTGAGTGGGGAAAACTGACTAGGTCAAATAAATCTACAGAGAAACTACAGATAAGTGATCTCCTAAAACCAGAAAACAAGACAATCATAAGAAAAACAGAAGAAGAGGAAGAAAATATCATTTCTATAGCGCCTCTCAAGATAAAAATCACGAGGCGCTTCACAAAAACAAAAAAAATGTAAAAATATAAAAAAGCATTTAGGAAATGTTTAAAAATATATTTAAAATTAGCAAAAATAGACAATTGTGATTAAAAAATGTTAAGAAAGAGAGAGAGTGAATAGGAAAGAGGGAAATCAGTGTATCCTGAGGAAGGTGGAATAGGTGGGGAGAGCAGAACAAAGAGAGAGGGGTTGAAGAAGGAGGAACAACCTGGAGGAGAGGCTGCTGGTGACTTTCTACAGAGCCACCATAGAAAGCATAATAACGTACAGCATTACAGCATGGTGCGCAGGGTGCTCAGCTGCAGACAGGAAAGTACTGCAGAGGGTCATCAACACAGCCCAGAAGATCACTGGCTGCTCTCTGTCCAGCCTGGAGGTCATTGCAAACTCTCGGTACCTCAGCAGAGCGAGCAATATCATCAAGGACCAATCTCACCCCAGCAATCAAGTCTTTCAACTATTACCATCAGGTCGACGGTACAGGTCACATAAAACCAGGTCAAACAGATTCAGGGATAGCTTCTTTCCCAGGGCGATCTCTACAGTAAATAAGCATAAAACATTTAAAACTGCTTAGCGAATGTCAAGGTCACCGTCAACTATTATGCTGCTATTCTAATGCCATTTTTTACATGATATTGTAGCTGCTATTCTGTATATGTTGTACTTACTATTGTTTTGTTTTAGGGGACCTTTTATATTTAGAAGTATTATTGTATTGTGCACCAAGGGATTGGCACTCAAATTTCGTTATATCCTGTACAATGACAATAAAGGCTATTATTATTATTATTATTATTAAAAAGAAGGTCACACAAAAGCCAGCTTGAACAAGTGAGTCTTCAGCTGCTTTTTGAAGGAGACCACTGAGTCCACTGATCTCAGGCTCAGGGGGAGAGAGTTCCAGAGTCTGGGGGCCACAGCAGCAGATGATCCGTCACCTTTGACCTTTAGCATGGTGCTGCACAACCAGTAGGCTTTGGTCACTGGACCTCAGGGACCTGCTGGAGGTGTAAGGACTGAGAAGATCACCGATGTAAGATGGTGCTTGTCCATGTAAGGCCCTATAGACCAGAACCAGGATCTTGAAATGAACCCTGAAGTTGACTGGCAACCAATGAAGCTGGAGGAGAAGCGGGGTGATGTGGGTGTGTTTGGAGGACTTGGTCAGAAGCCGAGCACAGGCGTTCTGAACCACCTGTAGACGGTTCAGGGAGGTTCTGCTCAGACACGTGAAAAGAGAGTTACAGTAGTCTAAGCATGAGGAGATGAAGGTGTGGATAACTGTCTCAAGTTCAGAGCGGGACAGAATGGGACTCAGCTTAGCAACGTTCCTGAGATGGAAGAAGGAAGAGCGAACAAGAGAACTGACATGAGAATCCAGGGTGAGAGCTGGGTCAAAGGTCACGCCAAGATCCCTGACAGAAGGTTTGGTGTGGGAAGCAAGCTGACCAAGAGAGTCTCTGACTTTGGGAAGCAGCTTGTCTGGGGCACAGATGAGGATCTCAGTCTTATCTTCATTCAGCTGTAGAAAGCTCCCACCATCCAGGTTTTGATAGAGTCTAAGCAGGTGTGTAACAGCTGCAGCTTAGACATCTCATGGGGCTTAAAGGAGATGTACAGTTGGATGTCATCCGCAAAAAGATAGGAGATTCCTTTGAAGGAGCTCAGGATGTGCTGAAGAGGAAACAGATAGAGGAGGAAGAGCAGAGGCCCCAGCACAGAACCTTGTGGGACACCATGGGTAAGAGAGGTGGTGGAGGACCTAAACTTGGAGACGGCCACAGAAAAGGAGCGCTCAGAGAGATAAGAGGAGAACCACTCCAGAGCAGATCCTGATAGGCCTACCCAGTCTCTCAGCCTCTCCAGTAGCAGGTGATGGTCAACAGTGTCAAAGGCTGCAGTCAGGTCCAGCAGGACCAGAACAGAACAGTCCCCTGCATCACTGTGAGTCAGAAGGTCATTAGAGACCCTAAGAAGAGCTGTTTCAGTAGAATGAGCTCTACGAAAACCTGACTGGAAGCTATCATAGATGTTATGTTCATCAAGAGCAGCTGTGAGTTGTTTAGCCACAACCTTTTCCAAGATCTTGGAGATGAACGGAAGTTTAGAGATGGGTCTGAAGCTGCTATGGAGAGAGGGGTCGAGACTCCGTTTTTTAAGAAGCGGGTGGATTACAGCATTCTTAAAGTAAGCAGGGACCTGACCAGAGACCAGAGAAGCATTAATTATAGGGAGCACGCTGGGACTTGTAAGGTTATGAAGTTCATGGTTTTCAACTCCATACAGCTGGCCCCTGGGCACAATAACACCGTGTAGAAAAACCAAGGTCGGGTTGTTCCTCAGACTGTTTACATTCCAGGAGAAGAGTCCGAAGGAGAAGAAGAAGCTTTACTTAATCAAAGTACTTTATTTGTGATTAAAATTATTAAGCAAAACAAATGTTGATCAACAATAATCAAGTGAATGATCTGTGAAATAAATAAGTCATGAATTATGTTTAATGAAACCAGGACTACGGTGCAGACATACTGATCCTCATCTCCATAGAAACGCATGACACATTGTTCCAACCAATCAGAGCTTTCGGCTGCCGCAGGAGAATCTGGTGTTGACTTCAAGTGTCCAATCTACTTTACTGAAACTTATCAACAAGTCAGAGATATAAAACAAGGCAACGCCATTTTAAGTCAGTTCCATCTTGACTTCAGTTCTGTTCACCATCATCCTAAAGACAAGCGCAGCCTGGTCGGATGCGTTTTCTTTAAACTAAGAACTGTGAAACGGGAGATTTTCGTCGTTTAACAACCAGACGACGTCCTTTCAAAATAAGAGCACCTGCTGACGCCGCTGAACGGTACCGGGGTCAACCCTCCAGACGGGCTTTGAAACGTTGTGATCGCTGCACCGACAGCTACACCGTACATCCGAGGTTTCCAGACCTGGCAATTCCTGATCTACTTGGGAGACCCCACTGGGTACGTACACGGCAAAATAGCGGCTCATGTCATCACTTTATAAGCCTCGTGATACCTAGTCATAACAAAGACGACCATATTCGATTACGTCATCCTAGAGAATCTGAACCAGATACACACACTCACACACACGCACCAACACAACATCCGAATCCATTCTCATCCATCACAGAGTAGTCCTGGTAGATTGTTTAGAATTTATAATTCAGAAATTAAAGATTCTCAAACGATCCCATCTCTCTCTCTTTTATTGTCTCAAAGTCAATACAGAGTGTTTAATTAAACTCCCTGATGATAAAAACAGCCTATTCTTCTGTTTATAAAAGTGAACTACTAACAGTGTATTAAAATACAACTTTGGTTAGTTACATCACTTTGATTCCGTTACAGACTGATGGACTGAAAAGCACTTTTAAACAAAGATGAGGGTAAGATGTGGAGGGGGCATGCAGAGGTCTTCATAGAGTTAACTAGTTTGGTTAACTCGGGCAAAGAAACAGGAGCAAAGCTATCTAGGATGATGGGCCTGGTTGGAGTCGGGAGAGGCAGCGATAAGGCTGAAGGAGAGATGCTAGATCTGACCTTATTGACTTTGTCCACAAAGAAAGACAGAAAGTTCTCACAGTCTGCAACAGAGTGGATGGAGGCTGTAGGAGAGGCAGGAGAGACGATGCTGCTGATGGTGTTAAACAGCACCTTGGGGTTCCCTTTGCTCTGGGACACCAGGTTGAAGAAATAGGAAACCCTGGCGTCTCTGACTGCAGAGTTAAAGGATGTCAGAAGATCCTTTAGGTGCAGCAGATGGATGTGGAGATGGGTTTTCTTCCACAAATGCTCAATTTTTCTGCATTGGCGCTTCAGGCTGCGAAGGCTGTCATTAAACCAGGGAGTAGGGTTCACTGGAAGAACTGATCTGGTTCTGACAAGACAGATATTGTCCAGAATGGAGAGGCAGTGCTCGTTAAACTGAGAAGTTAAAGAATCTGGGTCGTTATCAGAAGAACAGGGTGGATCAAAAGCAGCAGAAAAATTTCTAGCTGTGCTCTCATTAAGAAAACGAGAACTAACCAGACGGCGAGCAGGAGGTGGGGACGCAGAAACTGACAAGTTAAAGACAGGGATGGGATTTCTAAATCTGAAAACACTACGGGGAAACCTGAGGGAAACCTGGAGAGAGCTGGAGAGAGCTGGAGACCTAAAGGGGCACAGAAACCTAAAAAGAACACCTAAGGGGAAAACCTGGAGTAGGCTGGGGAACACAAGGAGACACATGGAGGGATGCAGACAAGGAGACACATTAGGAACACAAGGAGACATATAAGGGAAACCCAGAAAGGGATGGAGAACACCAGGAGACACATGAGGGAGATGCAGGACGCAGACCATGACAAGGGGTTCGTCTCCCAAACAAGAAAAAACCCACTGGTGAAGCGGTCGATTAAAATATTCGGATTCCTAATGTTTTCATTCACCGAGGGACGTGTGAGTGAGTCACCGCGGCAGAAAGCCCAGCTTCCTGTGAGTGAGATTACTGAGGAACTGTGGCTGACGAGTGAAAACCGAAGTCAAAAAAACATTCAGGACTGAAGCTCTGCCAACATCGGCTGACGACACGGCTGCATTTCTAAATGAAAGCATGTCATTTTGGTGTCACGGTTCTGGGAGAGAGAACGTCCCATCCACCACAGGTGAAGCTCAGCGCTCCACCCACCTCACAGCCAGAGCGGAGAGAAGCTTGGATTACACAGATGGGGTTCTGTGTGTGAAGTTAAATGATTACCTCTGTCGTTTGTGTGCACGTTGTCCAGTAGCTAATATTATAATTACTATAATCTGTTCGTTTTTTTGCCATATCCAGCGTGAGATATAGGGCTTGTGATCACACGTGATTACGCAAAGCATTCTGGGATGTGCGCGGCCATGTTGGAAGGTTGACGAGCGTAATAAACCATGAAACTAACAGTACTGTTGCAGAGAACAAGCGGATTTGGGTGAAAGAAAGTGTTAAAAGAACATTATAAAATCCCAAAAAGCATGCAGAATATACAAGGATAGGTTATATAAAGATGCAGGGAGCGGCATGTGGACAAAATCAGCGTTATGAATGGTTTTGATCCATATGAAAGACCGGAGCACTGATGACATATTGTTGCCGCTGCAGTTTGTGCTGTGAGCGGATGTAAATGTCCGGATGAGAGGTGAACGTTTCATTTGTTGGTTTTTCTAGTAAAACAATCAAAATTGTCATCCTACAGAAGAAGTGTAGCAGGAGAAGTTGTGTTGTGAGTGAGCGTGCGCCGCATTAGCTCACCGGTGTTTGTGTGTGTGTGTGTGTGTGTGTGTGTGTGTGTGTGTGTGTGTGTGTGTGTGCGTGCGTGTGTGTGTGTGTGTGTTTCGTGTGCATGTCGCGGTTGAAGGAAAGAAACGAATAAAAAACGTGCGCCGTCTGTAACTTACCAGAATGAAAATAATCCAGAAGGTGACGTTTGGTCGTCTTAAAGCTGCGATCCAAGTGAGCCAACGACACTTTGTTAAGCTAGCTTCTTGGCCTCCGTGGTTTTGCCTCTAAGCAGGAAAACAGTGAAAAATTAGCTTGTTTTCCACCTTTAATCCGCTGGCGATCACGTGTGTCACCCCACAACCCAGCAATGATTATAGAGTTGTGTAACATAACCGATCAAATGAATAATACATTCATATAAGCCGCAAGAATGAGACTGAGCGCTGTTTACAGTAGTAACATGTAAGGACTCACACACCTCCAACAGGGCAGACGCGTCGGTCATGACGTCACGATCACAAGCCCTATTGGAAGTGAGGTATGAGAGCGTGTGAAGGTCATATGTCTCACTCTCTATGCGTGAGAGTGGGCAGCCCTGCTTACGTATCTGTTTAGTTTTGTTTTAGTCTTTTTACTTCGCCGGAAGGTTGATCCAGTAGTGAAAGTTAGTTAGCTAAGCTAGCAGGAATGCTGCACTTTGTAGGGGAGTCTGAAATCGTAAAACAAGATAGTTCCAACCTTAAAGGGATACTTTGCAACTTTTTCATTTTTAAAAAATACATTTCTTGAACCAGCATGTGCTAAAATGACCCGTATACAGGGAAATGATGGGCCACCCAGCCCCTATCGCCCCCTGTGGCCAGAATATTCCACTTGCAGACCGGTGGGCTGCTCTGTTGGGACTGACATACCCGGCGCTGCAGCCAGGTTCCTGCAGGTTTTAGCTAATGAACACAGATGATTTGTTTAATTTAGTGATGAATCACTCCTGCAGACACTAAGGGAGGCTGGGAGATATTTCAGAGATTAAGAAATAGTTGGTATGGTAGTTAAAAATGAGTGCACAGCCACGAGTTTTTGGTTCTACAAACGGACAATAGGGGGTGCTAAAAGCAAGCCAAAACTTCCTAGTTTACCTTTAAATGTGAAAAATATGCTGTGGAAATAAAATTAATATAAAATATAAAATATAAGGTTTTTGGCCTCTAATTTATGTTTTACTTTGATGTTAGGCTTTAAGTTTTAATTAGAAAACAAAATGCTCCCCGTATTCATGTGAAATCCCCCAAAACTATAAAATCACGGTGTGTCATTATTAATTCATCATATATGTAACAAAATATTTTCTAGCGTAATAATTTAGTTTTCCACAATCCTCCTGAGTTTCTGGCTGCTGCAGCTGTCAATCATCTCTCTGGTCCCGCCTCCAGCGCGGCCATGCCCATTTCCACACCGGTATTTCATTCATTTACGGTTATTGGTTTAATGTGCGGTGCACGCGCGGAGGGCTGGTGTGTAAAGGTGCACGTGATGTGTGTGTGTGTGTGTGTGTGTGTGTGTGAAAGGTTACGGGAGGGTGAAGACGAGCTCACATCAAACACCGAGGAGTCTGACCGTTGGCTGAGAGCGCGCCCGCGTGTGTGTGTGTGTGTGTGTGCGCGTGTGTGCGGTTCCTCCTCCTCCCGCTCCTCCTCAGCGTGGAGGTGCGGGGCCAGTACTGGCTGCGTGGCTGCGGCACTGGATGGATGTAACGAGCATGTGTGCGGGTGAAGAAGCCTCGGGCGGCGCACGCGGAGGGAAATAAAACTGGAAATTTAAAACCTTTTTATTGACATTTTCCTACCCGCCGATCGCTCACCTGCGCCGGGAGTCATGTCAAACTCCAACAAAAGCAAGAAGGACAAAGAAATCCTCGCAGAATACGAGAGCCAAGTGAAAGGTGAGGTGGTCCGTTTTGGTGCTTTTCGTGCATGTTTCTCACCTTCGCCTCACCTGTCTGCAAGCAGCACTCGCGCATTCGCGCAGGGTGTGTTTTGCACGGGAGCTGACACCTCACAGTGAGACGTCAGGATTTGTGGGTTCATCCTGAGTGCTGCATGGCGCTTCAGGGAGGAGGAGGAGGAGGATGAAGAGGGGTGTGTGTGGCTCTATTCAGATCGGAGGCCGCTGCTTCTGCCCATCTGTGGCTGCACCTTTTTAACCTGAGGAGATGCTCAGGTGATAAAACGGAACCAGTGGCTGCATGACCGTGGGTAACCCACCTCCTGCTGCCATGGTTACCACATCCCTGCCTTTCCTGGAGGTGGCCATGCCAAATGACCTTTCAGTCATTTTAATCATGAGCCAGAGGAGCTGATTGCCCTGCACCCCCACATGGCCCCTCACCACCACCCTCCCAGATTTTCATCCTAATCCGCCTCTCCGGAGTTCACTCAGGAAGAATTCCTCCTTTTCATCCTGCTTGCTCTGCACACTGAATCATCTCAGAGTCTGAGTGATTAGATGCAACAGAGACTATCTTGAGGTGTGTGTCGCCGTCCTGTGTGTGGCCTCTGCACTGGCACCCTGCCAAAGCACACCTGGGGATGCCCTGCATTACAACGACCGCTCGGACCCAGCCTCCTCCTCCTCCTCTCGCTGCACCTCACTGCACCCGCCGCCTCCCGCCGAGGTCTAAATGTATGGATCTGCTGCTGTAACTATGTGCTTTCCGAGTCTGCCTCCCTGCTCCGGCTCCTGATTGGTCGAAGCAGGAGGTGGTGTGCAATGTATACACAGGAGGTGGTGGCTGCTCCCTCATGAGGGAGGTGAGGTGAGCCTGGTGGAAAGGTAGAGGAGGTGATTATGCACAATGCTGACGATACATATTGGTGCGCTTGATAGTGTCCTGGTTGGAAATGGACCGAGCGTGCGCCCGGTGTCGGCTGTGACACCTCCTTTGTCTGAGTGAAGGAGATGAGGATCGGTTTAATGAGAAAATGCAAATGAGAAAGAAAAAGAGAAAAAAAGGAGAAAAAAGAGCCAGAAGGGGCAGGGATGAGGTGTTTCCTTCTGCACACCGCTGCTGCAGATCTCATGGTTTCTGCTTGCGTCTGCAGGAAGGTGATTAATAACTTCACAGCTTCATTAGCTAAAGTCCTCATCCAGACCTTGTTTGCCCACATTTCTTTAAAATTCTCTTCCCACTGGCCAAACTTTCCAACTATCCTGTGCAGTGGTCCCAGCCAGCATTTCTGAAGGTTTTATCTTAGGGTTGTGGCTGATTTTTCACTCCTTTCCAGAGGATGAGTGACATGAATTATTCAGGCACGAATAGACCGCTAAACTTAACAAACTTAGCAAAATGACCTTTAGGGACGTTTAGGCTCTGTCTCACCTGCAGCCTCCCTCAAAGACGCGGCTCGTTTCCATTTCTTATAGAAAAGCTGAAGTTTGACAGGAAACAGAATTCAAAACCAATCGGGAGGACTTCCTACGAGCAGTTGGCTGAAAACCTGGAGTGTTTCAGAAAAGCGAAGACAAAAGAAAAGAACTTCTTCAACACAATCTTCCATTTGTGTCTTTAAGAT
Source organism: Nothobranchius furzeri (assembly GCF_043380555.1). Taxonomy (NCBI): domain Eukaryota; kingdom Metazoa; phylum Chordata; class Actinopteri; order Cyprinodontiformes; family Nothobranchiidae; genus Nothobranchius; species Nothobranchius furzeri. Next base: position 38,248,499 of record NC_091741.1, on the reverse strand, counting down.
GTGCTTCATCCTCCACTTAAAAACATCCACGATGGTCAGAATCTGAGAGGAAATGCAGCCAAAGTCACAATAAAAAAAAAACTCAGAAAGTCTGTGGAGCTACGGATCCACAGGACAGTCTTGCTTCTTGGGAGGAAAGCATAAAGGGACGAGGGACGGATGAACACATGAATGTATTTATGAACGGGCAGCGAGGAATAAATGGAGACAGAAAACAAAGTGAGCCTTCGCTCAGGAAATGACCTGAAGAGCTGAATCTGTTAAGAGTTTCTTTAACAATCCAACACCTCTCTCTGCCCTCGTGTCCTTGAACCTGGTCGTCATGGTAACAGCTCTCCGTCCCACTGATCCTGGTAGAGGTGGAGGTGTCTCCTGAAGAAATAATGGTCTGGAATGTTGCTCCGGTCCTGCAGAATCTGGAGCTTCAGGATAAAAATGGCCTGAGCTGCACGCGCACACACACACACACGCACGCACACACACACACACACACACACACACACCTCTGCATTTATCCAGGTCTCATATGTTCACATCGATTTTGTACGGCAGGTGTTCTCATTTCTCCTCCAGAAAAGAAATGATGTCCTCCATGTTGTTCCTGTAAGTCAGAAATTCTCTTTGGTCTTCTGGTTTTCTTTCTTCGTGTGACCCAAACGGACTTGGGCTTCTTGTTTGGACTCCGGTGAGTATTTGGGCGTGTACTCTCCTCCCAAGTCAGAGTTGATGGTTCTGGGAATGGTCTGTCCAGGTATCTTGTTCCTGGTAGGATGAAGGATGGATGGGACTGCTGGATCTGGGCTTCATCTTCAGTAATGTTGCTCCTGCTCTGCATTTACTAGTCCACCTGAACCCTCACCATGAGCTTCCTCCTTAGGGAAGGAAGCCTTTCAGGGGAAGTGATGAGCTCACAGAAGAGCTGCAGCTCCCCATCATCAAAAGGAGTCGGATTGAGGTGGTTCAGGTCCTGGTTTCATTCCAACAGAGGTTTTCTCAGTTCACCTGAGTGGGAGGAGACTCGGGTCTGAACCAGAATTGTGGAGGAATATTATATCCTCTGATCTGGGAATGCCTTGGGAATCCTCAGGAGGAGCTAGAGAGTTACCTTGGAGATGGAGGTGTGGGTTTTCCTCCTGGATCTGATACCTTTGAGATCTGATTGAGACCCGATGAATGGATGGATGAGGGTGGGTGGGTGGATAAATGGTGGGTGGAAGATGAATTAATGGATGGGTGTGTGGATGGATGGATGGATGGGTGGGTGGGTGAATGAATATGAATGGATGGATGAATGGTTATATGGATGGATGGATGGATGGATGGATGGGTGGGTGGGTGAATGAATATGAATGGATGGATGGATGAATGGTTATATGGATGGATGGATGGACGTACGGGTGGATGGACGGATGGATGGATGGATGGATGACTGGTGGCATCTGTGCTCGGCAGCCTCGCCTCTGTCAGTGCGCTCCAGGGCAGCTGTGGCTACATCGTAGCTCCTCACCATCAGTGTGTGAATGTGTGTGTGAATGGATGAATGATACACTGTAGTGTAAAGCACCTTGGAGTCCTTACTCTGAGAGGCGCTATACAAGTGCGGGTCATTTATCATTTATGGATGATGGATGAATGAATGGACGGGTGGATGGATGGATGGTTGGGTGGATGGTTGGTTGGATGGATGGATGGAGGTTTAGTATGTGCACTAAAGCAGTTAAAAAGTTAAAGTATACTGTACTCAATTATATGCAGCTCATTTGTGGTCTTCCTATAAGCAAACAAGTCTTAGACGTCTCAATGTAGCACATAATGATTGTCTGAGAATATTACTGAAGAGGCCTCGTTGGGAAAGTGCGAGCTGCTTGTTTGTCTCTTCTGGGATCGGTACATTCCACGCCATGCTGAGGAACTTGATGTTTAAGTTTATTTGTTGAGTTAATCAATGTGAAAATGTAATTATTAAGTGCTGGGTTAATGTTGACTGTAGTACCACACGCTGTCAAGTCTGAATTACAGCATTATTGGTATAGGTGTTAATATTGCCTTCCTTGTATCTTTGTCTTTTCTTGTGTAGTTTTTACCTTATGTTTGTTTTTTATTGTCTCTGGACCTTGAGTCTGTTAATAAAGTTGATTGAGAGGGACCGGTGGCGCCAGTGCTCGACAGCCTCCACTCTGTCAGTGCGTCCCAGGGCAGCTGTGGCTACATCGTAGCTCATCCCCACCAGTGTGTGAATGGGTGAATGATACACTGTGGTGTAAAGCGCTTTGGAGTCCTCCGCTATACAAGAGCGTGTCATTTTAACATGTTGTTTTAGCCCAGTGTTTCCTGTAGTTTTGACGTTCGCGGGACCGTGTGTGACTCAGTTTCAGGTCAGACTAGTAACACCTTGTTCACAGAAACAATCCTCGGTATTTACAGCAGATTTGGACGAATGACAGTCCTGTGATGAATCATTCTGGAGCATAATGTGTGCTCCTCAGCAGCTCATTAAAGAGGTCGTCGTCGGTCATCTGAAAGCAGAAAACACACGTTACTGATTTAGTAAAAAACTAAAGGTGGATTCTGATCATAGCAACATGAATATGGTTCATTATTTATTTTGCTTTTACAAGAGAAAGGCAACAGAACAGCAATCCACCAATGGGGTGAAAACTTGTGATTAGTAGCCTCATTGGTCGGGCTACTTATGAGTAATTGTGATATATTGGAACTGACTGATGACACAAGGATAGTTAATGAAAAATGAATGTTGGTGTCTTCCATATCTTGATTTTACAGTCTAATTTCATTTCTTTTCTTTATTCAGATAAAAATATCCATCAGAAGTTGTTTTTGTTTGCAAAAAGCTTTTAAAAACGTAAAAATCTTTATTAAAAACGTAGTTTTTTGTGTATATTGATAATAACTTAAATACTTCTAACATTGGCATCGATTGTGGCTTTGGTCCGTTTCCTGAATTTATCCCATCAACATGAAAGGAGACCTAGAATGTAAAACATCATTTTCCTTGCTGTTGAATAGACAGCTTGGAAGGTTAAAAGTAGCACGCCAAAAAGTCAAAGCCGTGTGTGACCTACTTTTTATGTAAAGTAGAAAGATGAAAAAGGTGAGAGAAAATCTCCTTTTCAAGCAAGTTTTCATAGTAACGTCACACGGTAGCCACTCCTGCTACAGCCACACGTCCCACCCACTTCAGCATCAGCATTATTTAAACGCTGGTCGCTGCAAATCTACAGCAGAGAAATGCACCTAGAAGTTAGATGCCACCTGCCAATAAACACGAAGAAGAAGAACCTACCGCAGAGCCACGGTAAGCCGGGCCTCTGTTAGCACCAGCTTGCTCATTTTAAATATATTTTTAAACATTTTCTAAATGCTTTTTTATATTTTTACATTTTTTGTTTTTGTGAAGCGCCTCGTGATTTTTATCTTGAGAGGCGCTATATGATATTTTCTTCTTCTTCTTCTGTTAGCTTCAGTTAGCAACAGCCTTGTTGAAAGAGAGAAAAACTCCTTTTCAAGCAAGTTTTCATAGTAACGTCACACAGTAGCCACTCCTGCTACAGCCACACGTCCCACCCACTTCAGCATCAGCATTATTTAAACGCTGGTCACTGCAAACCCACCGCAGAGCCACGGTAAGCCGGAAGTCTGTTAGCACCAGCTAGCTGTTAGCTTCAGCTAGCAGCAGCCTTGTTGAGAGAGAAAAGCAAGCTCTCACCACTTTATTGAACAGTAAAACAGAATACAAAATCAGAAAAAAGGATTAAAAGTTGAACATAGAATATGTGCAGGGGTGTAAAAATTCTAATCATTTATATGGAGTGCAAATTTTTATTGTTTCTAAAGCCTTCTTGTTAAAAGATCCATTAATAAATGTTATATAAGGCTTGAGTGGGAACTTACTGAGGAACCCTGACTGTAGTTTAGTGTCTGCTTTCACTTGTCTCTCTTCAATCCCCCAACACACACACAAACACACACACACACACACACACACACACACACACACACACACACACACACACACACACACACCACACACACACACACACACACACGTGAAGTGGGCTAGCCTGACCAGCCAGACCCAGCGTTGCCAACTCCCCCTGATAAAAAGTAGCTGAAGTTGACCCAGAAAGTCACCCAGATGCTGCCAGGTGACGTTAATTAGTATGGTTAAAATGGCCCAAATTGCTTTGATATGTACAATAAATTCCCAATAAAGTGACATTAAGACAGATATGTTGTGGTGATCCAAACAGTTTTGTTGTAGGACATAACTCAGACCTGCTCTCCTCATGCTCACAGACATTTTCCTAAAAAGCTGTTTTTTTTTACACCTCATAGTTTCTCAACTTCTCTGTTGTGTGTTCTCTCCATCGTGATAATAACGGCGCACCGAGCAAAAGGGAGCGGGTGTCTCATGGTATAACCATCCCTGTGTCGCTGAAGGAAATTCAGATGAGCCACAGAGCTGCGTGTGTAAACGGGACGGTGGTTGAAACTCCCGTTGACTTTATTTGTCAAATGTAGGAAAAGCCAAAGTGTCTGACGGCTGATGGTCAGAAATTCAGCAGGAGCAGGCAGGAGCGGGATGAAGAAAGTCCCGCGCAGGGCTCTAGTCTGCAGCATCGGTCTGCAGCAGCAGCAGACGTACATCGGCGGTCTCGAGCTCTGCAGCTGTACCTTTGTCTTCGGCAAATCAGCCCGGCCGAAAACGGTTTATGATACATCAGTCCTCGTGCACATGTGCAGATTATCGTTCTCTTTCCTTACTCCCAGAAGAACGGTTCAGAGTGCATATGGTTTCTTTGTTGCTAATCTGTAGGGAATATCTACAAGAAAGTCCTACAGAAAGTAGCAACGGGTCCTGAGAAAAGTCGCTAGGTTTGTCGCTAGGTGCTTTTGGGGGGAAAAAGTCGTTGGGGGGGGGGGGGGGGGGGGGGAGTTGTTAGGAACAGCGACAAAGTCGCTGAGTTAGCAACACTGGCCAGACCCATGCTTCCTTATGGGAACTCGTCTACTCAAATAACCCCACCCCCTGAGAAACCGAACCAATCAGCGCTGAGCAGCGTACATCACACACTGCAACAGTGACTTTCTCATAACCATAAAGGCCCATCAGTTGTCACACACACTGATGTGTGTGCGACATTTGTTCTCCGCATTTGACCCAGGTGAGCTGCAGACACGGCCGCACTCGGGAACCATTTGGTGGCCTGCTGAGTGTCAAGCAGGGAGGCATTGGATCCCATTTTTCCAATGTCTTTGGTGTGATTCAATCAGGAATTGAACCATGAACTCCCAGTCTCAGGGCGGACACTCTACCGCGAGGCCACTGAGCTGGTTAAATATGGCGTCTGAACGGCGTTAGCTGTGGCTCTTTACTCTGATCTAAAAGACTTAAACACGTCTTTAAAACCCCAACAAGTAGAAATGCTAAAAGCCTTTCTTCTTTGGGCGACGGTGGCACAGGAGTTAAGCGCTCGCCCCGTAATCGGAAGGTTGCAGGTTTGAACCCCGCTCAGTCTGTCACTGTCATCGTGTCCTTGGGCAAGACACTTAACCCACGTTGCCTGCAGGTGGTGGTCGGAGGGACCGGTGGCGCCTGTGCTCAGCAGCCTCACCTCTGTCAGTGCGCCCCAAGGCAGCTGTGGCTACGTCGTAGCTCATCACCACCAGTGTGTGAATGGGTGAATGACTGATTGTGTTGTAAAGCGCCTTGGGGGGTTCCAGGACTCTAGAAGGTGCTATATCAAATACAGGCCATTACCATTTAAAGAAAGATGTTTGTGCCGTCGCCAGAGGCCATTTTGGACTACAGCAAAAAACCGTTGGCATCTCCGCCTTTTTCTGATTGGTTATTTTTGAGCTGGCCAATCCCGCCCCTCATGTGCCTCTCTGCCTGTGAGTAACCAGACTAGTTCTCTGTGTAGAACAGAAGACGAGTCTGGCAGGCCAGGCTAGGAGTGTGCGGGGGGACAGGTCTTTTTATAATGAGCCTTATTATGCATGTTTTAGGTGGCCGTGTCTCAGGGCTCCTGGGACATTTTAAGCTCCAACAAAATGTCGAAGCTTTACAGAGGCTCAAAGATCCGTTTTGGATTAACGATTAACTGCATTCTTGGTCTCCGTTAAAACAAGCTCTGGGTTGGAAACCGTTGCTGTCTGCATCTAGACGTGTTTTTCTGCTGTTTTTTTATTCTGCATGCTTTTTCCTGAGTCAGTGCTTTTCCACGCTGCGCCGTCCCAGCTGCAGCTTCGCTGATCAAAGCCGCCGAGTCTCGTCGTTCAGGGTGCTACGAGGACGCACGAGGAGGTTTCTAAGAAGAGCTGCTTCAAAGATCAAAAGTTAGAGCTCAGCGGACGTCCTCTTTTCTCTTCCAGCTGACTGTGATCCAAGCCGAGGAGTTTCATCGATATAATCTCGCCTCCCCGGCAGAGCAATCCTCCTCCCGCTCCGAAACGGCAAACTAGATTTTTGTCTTAATCACAGGAAACAGACGTTCTCTTCTTAATGCCTGCAGCCTTCTCACCACGTCAGGGGGAGCTCCATGTTCTTTACCCAGTTTGTACATTTGTGGTTTAAATTAAAACCTTAATTTGAAATAAAAACATTTTTAGTTGTTCTATAACTTCTAAAAGTGACCTGAGATGGAGTCTACCACACCCAGCAGGACCTACGATCCAGCCGTATAAAGACGGCAAAATGGAGACTGATGATTCGCTGCGGCCACCCCTGAAGGGAAAAGCCGAAAGAGAAGAAAGTGCACACGGAACGCTGGAACAGTGTTCCGGAACATCTGATCCCAGTACGCTGTAGGTCCCTCAGTCAGAGGGGGACGCCGCGATGGTCAACGACAGGACAAGGCAGTAGTGATGGACGTAGAGCGCTCTAGTCATCAGAACCATCAGGTGGGATGTGGGAAGAACCAGAGAGGTTGTAGAACCTCAGTGGTTCTAGCTGTCATCAGAGCGAGTGGCTCCAAGAGATCAGGAACAGATTCCTGCCCAGAAGAGCTCAGCTAGCCGGTAGCAACGCTCAAGCTGCCAGACATCTGGTGGAGGACCGGAGCTGGAAGTTCTACCTCAATGTGGAAAAGGACCTTCTGTTATGATGTGATGACTCATCTTCCCATCAGATCATGATTCGGCTCTTTTAGCAGAAAAACACTTGTGTTGGATTCTGCTTTGATCTTTCATTAAAAGCAGAATTTCACGTTAATCTTGCTACTGGATGTTTGACTAAGCTAAAGCTAACATTAGCCTCTGGACCACGCTGCTCTCCTGCTCTGTACAGATGAAGTCACATTTCCCTCTTTGATGCTCTGTCTGAATCCCAGAGGAGAGGACGGCTCGGGATTACAAGGAAAACACTTTGGTCCGTTAGGACAAACGACATCATCTCAGGGAGGATCCGGTGTTTGGTTCCTGGTTTGCTGCTGACAGAACCGTGTTTGTAGCTTTTACAGAAATCTTATTTTTGCCGTTTGGGGGCTCTTCCACACCCGTGTGAAATGCAAACGAACAATCTGGCGAACCAGAAACAGGAAGTGACTTAGGGCAATGTGTATGTTACTCAAAAGGAGGATGGGATTTAAGCGGACTAGTGAGCCGCATCCATTGATTGATTGAGCTGTTTGAGCAACGTAACCACCACCACACATTCGTGGGCGACAGTGGCACAGGAGTTAAGTGCTCGCCCTGTAATCGGAAGGTTGCAGGTTCGAGCCCCGCTCAGTCTGTCGCCGTCGTTGTGCCCTTGGGCAAGACACTTAGCCCAGGTTGCCTGCTGGTGGCGGTCGGAGGGACCAGTGGCGCCTGTGCTCGGCAGCCTCGCCTCTGTCAGTGCGCCCCAGGGCAGCTGTGGCTACGTCGTAGCTCATCCCCACCAGTGTGTGAATGTGTGTGTGAATGAGTGAATGACTGATTGTGTTGTAAAGCGCCTTGGGGGGTTCCAGGACTCTAGAAGGTGCTATATCAAATACAGACCATTTACCATTCATATTTACTCACTGGCTGACATCATTGAGCTCCGAAGGAGTCGGCTGAAGCATGAATGTTACACCTACCCTGATCCTGGAAGCCTCCACATCCAGATAAATCATGTGTACAGCTGCTCCACACGGGCTCCTAACAACAAGTTGAACAGCAGCACATCTACTTCATAGGAGTCGTTAAATATATGACCGAGTGTGTTCAGTCAATCAGTCAGATTTTATTTATGAAGCGCTTTTCAAGCAAAGTGCTTTACAAAATGACCCCAAATTCCCATAACAGTTTAAAAACATTAACACACACACCAGTAAAAATTTATATTTGGCTGAGTCCAGATGAGCCAAGTAAGGTAAGTCAAGGAAACTCCATCAGAGGAGCCATCTGCCCCGGCAGCATCAGGTCTTCCACAGTCAGGGCGCTGGGGGGGGGGGATAGACCCCCCCACCTCCACTTAAACACTACCTTTGGAGCGCCCAGGAAGCAACAGTCGACCACCGCCCCCGGGGCAGAGGGCCCCTACAGAGAAAACACTGGATTAAAATGAGTAAAAATATGATAATAAAAGAGCTAATATAAGGGACAAAAGTAAGAAAATAAGTAATAAATAAAATCATGTAGACAGTAAAATAATAATATTAAATAATGAAACAGTGCTAAAATATAATCATATAAAACATGCAAATCCAGCAATAAAATACAAATAAAAAACGAGAAATAAAACTATAGTCCACCTATCTTATATAAGTCACAGTAGTGCAAAAAGAAAAGGCTGTGGACCATAGTCACATGTTCTCGTGTTTCTTTAACAGCTACACGTTTACTTCCATATCTGCACACCTCCCAGAGGTATGGGGTGGCACCGCGTTCCTTCCGATTACACAAGCCTTACGTTAAAGGGTTTAGGACATTTTAAAGGTAACGCTTTTCTATGAAACCGTTCTGTGAGCAGCTGGAGGTCTTCTCCTGAATCAAGTGAAAGTGTGAATTTAGTTTTTGAAATTAGTTTGGTACGTCTCTTCCTTTTGTGTTGTTAATATTTACATTTTGGCTCCATTTCCCCTCAAGGATCGGTCTGCAGCCACATTCAGAAGTAACCATAAACTTAACTCAACAGTAACATTTTCTGGGATTACCTCTTTTTCAAGTTTTTCTTAGTCTCTGGTTCTTTGTGGAGAACGATTGAAAGGTGCATTTTTCCCCACTCTGCTGCTGTAATTACATTTCAAACAATAACGTGTAACCCTTCCCTCGGGGCGGGTTTAGAGGAGTAACCGCTCCGAACAGAACCATCACATCTGACCTTTAAGATCTGTTCTCCCTGCACGGCGATCGGGTTCAGACATTCATTAAAACGACACTTTGACTGGCGGTTGTTTGGCGTAACGTGAGATGGCAGCCATTTTAATTTAGTGAGCAAAGAAAAGGAAAATGATGCCAGAATCAATATCGGCTCACACACACGTTCACATCCAACAGTAGTGCTTTATAGAGTCTGCCGTTCTCCACAGAGATGTGCGGTGTGTGTGTGTGTGTGTGTGTGTGTGTGTGTGTGTGTGATCTGATGCGGCAGATGCAAGCTCTTCACCTTCCTCATCACATGGTTCACACACAGTGTGTGGTTACCAAGACAACAGGTAGTGGAGTGGATAGTGTCCCAGGGGAGTGGTATGTGTCTGTGAGTGTGTGTGTGTGAGCGAGCGAGAGAGATAGAGAGGTAGAGAGAGAGAGAAAAAGGGGCGGAGTTACTGTGTGCTCTGTGCTCGATTTCTTTGGTTAAAGCAGAAAGATGAAGCTCTGAAACACAGAGAGCAGCGAAGCGTAGAGCCAGGCTCTACCACTGGCTGTAAGATGGACTCTGTGTGTGTGTGTGTGTGTGTGTGTGTGTGTGTGTGTGTGTGTGTGTGTGTGTGTGTGTGTGTGTGTGTGTGTGTGTGTGTGTGTGTGTGTGTGTGTGTGTGTGTGTGTGTGTGTGTGTTGCCATCTTCAGGCTTTTCCAATTCGGGCTACGGATTTAGACCAAGATGACTCCTGAGAGAAAAACAGACATCCTTCGTAAGTTAATATGAGGAGAACAGGACGGAAGAAGAAAATTAAACGTTTCATCAGAAATTATACAACGTTTATGGGATTTATTGGGTAAACACGCAAAACAATGTCTAAATGAAATCTGAAAATCAATAATTAGCCCCGATAATCACATTTACCTCTGCTTCTGTTTAGGTTTTTGGTTTCGTTCAGTCCTGAGCAGAAACAAAGCTGGAGTCCTGCTGTGTTTGTCTGTTTGAACAGGCTAGGTTTTATTTGACTACAACAGTGAGATGGCCTCTGATAATCTAATGTGTTTAACTACGTCTGGAGGTTCACGATCCAACATGTTCTAGTCATTTCACTGCTCCCATACACCTGGTCAAGAAAGAAAGAAAACAACCTTTTCTAGAGCACCGCTCAAGATAAGAATCACGAGGCGCTTCACAAAAACAAAACATTTAAAATATAAAAATATAAACATTTTATGATTCAAAATTATGTTTAAAATGACAAAACATAAAAATTTTCACAAGAAAGTAAGGCATGGGAGAGAGAAAATGAAAATGAAAAAGGGAAGGAGTAAGGAGAGTGTGGTGATGAAGGTCCCACCAAAGCCTGAACAGGTGAGTTTAAAGGAGACCACTGAGTCCACTGATCTCAGGCTCAGGGGGGAGAGGTCCAGAGTCTGGGGACCACAGCAGCAGATGATCCGTCACCTTTGACCTTTAGCCTGGCACTGCACAACCAGTAGGCTTTGTCACTGGACCTCAAGGACCTGCTGGGGGTGTAGGGACTGAGAAGATCACCAATGTAAGATGGTGCTTGTCCATGTAAGACCCTATAGACCAGAACCAGGATCTAGAAATTAACCCTGAAGTTGACTGGCAGCCAGTGAAGCTGGAGGAGAAGCGGGGTGATGTGGGTGTGTTTGGAGGACTTGGTCAGAAGCCGAGCACAGGCATTCTGAACCACCTGTAGACGGTTCAGGGAGGTTCTGCTCAGACACGTGAAAAGAGAGTTACAGTAGTCTAAGCGTGAGGAGATGAAGGTGTGGAGAACTGTCTCAAGTTCAGAGCGGGACAGAATGGGACTCAGCTTAGCAATGTTCCTGAGATGGAAGAAGGAAGAGCCAACAAGAGAACTGACATGAGAATCCAGGGTGAGAGCTGGGTCAAAGGTCACGCCAATATTCCTGACAGAGGGTTTGGTGTGAGAAGCAAGCTGACCAAGAGAGTCTCTAACTTTGGGAACCAGCTTGTCTGGGGCACAGATGAGGATCTCAGTCTTATCTTTATTCAGCTGTAGAAAGCTCCCAGCCATCCAGGTTTTGATAGAGTCTAAGCAGGTGTGTAACAGCTGCAGCTTAGACATCTCATGGGGCTTAAAGGAGATGTACAGTTGGCTGTCATCTGCAAAAAGATGGTAGGAGATTCCTTTGAAGGAGCTCAGGATGTGCTGAAGAGGAAGCAGATAGAGGAGGAAGAGCAGAGGCCCCAGCACAGAACCTTGTGGGACACCATGGGTAAGGGAGGTGGTGGAGGACCTAAACTTGGAGACGGCCACAGAAAAGGAGCGCTCAGAAAGATAAGAGGAGAACCACTCCAGAGCAGATCTTGATAGGCCTACCCAGTCTCTCAGCCTCTCCAGTAGCAGGTGTTGGTCTACAGAGTCGAAGGCTGTGGTTCCCTAGTTGAGTCACCTGTTTACCAGCTCATCAAGCACTGTGGAAGCCTGTTAATCACCTGCTGGTTAGAATAGGGTGTGTTTGGCGCAGAGACACCTCTAAAATTCACACACCTGTTCCCCTCAAGCTGGACCCAAACATACAGGTTTGGTTGACTGGAGCTCATAAATGAGACTTTACTGTGAAATGATTGTGTGTGCTTGAAGACATTTTTACAAAACAATGCCGTCAATTTGCCACGACGCTGTGGCGGCATCAGGGGCCCTTAGGTAGTTTATAAGTGGTCAGACCGTGGCGGTAATGTGGTGCAATCGTGTACTTTTTATTAAACGTTAGGCAAAAGCGGCATAAAAGGGCTTTGGGGGTGGTCTCTGCGCTGCTGCAGAGAGAGAGGTAGTGCCAACTCAGCGACTTTGTCGCTGTTCCTAACGCCTAGTGGCAAAGCTAGCTACATTTCTGAGGACCCTTAGCTACTTTCTGTAGAACTTTTTTCTAGATATTTCCTGCAAATTAGCAACAAAATAGCCATTTTCGCTCCGAACCGTTCTTTGGACGTTGTTTCAGGTGTCATCAAGGATATAAATGTTACAGATACTGTGAATGCTACTAGAGCGTAGCTCACCTTGTAAGATGTCTGACTCCCATGCAGAAGTCCTGGGTTCCATTCTGGATGTGAACATAGTTCATTTAGAGCAGGGGTGTTCAACTCATTTTAGCTCAGGGGCCACATTGAGGGAAATCTAGTCCCAAGTGGGCCGAACCGGTAAATTAAAAACAACTTCAGATTGTTTTCTTTGTTTTAATACAATCAATATAAAACAAGGCTGGAGCCTGAGGACAGTGTATCCAAAATAGTACAAGTACAACACCTGAAGTGTACTTGAAAATTTGGAAAAAATAAAAAATAAAAATCTATAAATAAAAAATACATTCCTTAGTGATTCAAAGTGCTTATAGATCACAAGGCTAGATCAGTTTCATGCAGCACTTAAAGTATATTTGATACTTATATCAAGTATTAAGTATATTTTACTTAACATCTTTTAGCTTTCACCAGCACTTCATTATCAGAAGTCACATCCTGAGTGGCTGCTAACTTCAGGATGTGATTCAAGTTCTTGTGTGGGCCTTCAGCGCAGCTTTGTTTTATTTATACTCATTACAGAGGAAACTTGCTCACAATCATTACAGAGGAAACTTGCTCACAAAGATAAGTTTATTTTCACTCTACATTGTAAAGTATGAAAATAAAGTTTACACAACCATTTCGCGGGCCGGATTTAACCCGCGGGCCGCATGTTTGACACCCCTGATTTAGAGTTTCTTTTATACATTAATGGTATATTTTTTTTACAGTAAGATGCCCAAATTTTTATTTGAGACTCGCCGAACGGCATTGAATTCACAGATAAAAAAGATGTGGGTTCAACTTTCATTTTGGAACAATTTTTCAAGCAAGGGAAGGGAATGATCTGAGCATGCAGGAGGACTGACCCATCATAAACCTTTGTCGGCTGTGTGAAGAGAAAGTTACAGAACCACATTTTTAATTAATTAGCTTCACGTTCTCCTGTCCTCTGTCCTCCAGGCCACACACACACACACACACACACACACATGGGACTGTCTCAGCTGTTATTTTCGTTAAGGAGTGTGCACGTACAGCATACGCGCCTCGTGCACGAGCCTCCTATTGAAGCTGCCGTTACGCTTTTGGCCTGAGGGGGCAATCGCGAGCATAAAAATCCAAAAGTTCGTAAAGTCCCTTTAATGATAGCTTGTTAAACCAAACAGTCAGACTGATTTCAAAACCCGGACATCACAAGTTTCTGAGACACTTAATTAGGTTTTGCTAAACAACGTCCAAGCTTACGTTCCACCATTTCATTCATTGTCTCAGCTGTCTTGTTTCAACCACCATTCATCATAATTTGTTCCGTGTCATCAGTAGAAATATAGTATTAAATGGATTTTATAAACTATATTTTTGGCTCTGTCGCAAATTATTACAAAGGTGTGATTTCCTTGGACTACCAAAACAACCTGGTTTCATCTTAAATAAAATAGCAAAAGATCAATAATAATGACAATTCATATTTATGCCTTGAAATATCACAGCTTACTGATCATTTATTAAAAGGAACCACTTCCATCACGTTACAAGTGTGACTCGTCTCCACTCCTCATCTAGTCTTCTGGTGCTGACCCTCAGCCACAAAACCCACAGCACAGGAGTGAGTGAGTCTTTGTTTAGAAAAAGGACTGCAGGAACCAAATGTGAACACAGGATGTTAGTCGTTTGCAGTTATTGATCCAAATCATGTCAGCCTTTCTATTTTTGTGTTTCTTTTACAAATTTAGTTGTGTTTTCATGTTTACGTTTTCTAAATCCAATAAACCTGGAAATAAAAAGCCTGATAAACCGTTCGCATCTGTTAAAAATGGGTTTCAGAACAAAATATATTCTATTTTTAAGTTTCTTTAAAAAAGGGTTTTGCTGCTAATTTCCTCCTTAAATCTGACACACATCAGCTGAAACCTTCTCTAACACAGTCTTACAGAAATACTGCCAAAGGTGAAATGATATGTATAAATTTCACTAATTTCATCAATCTGCAGCATTGAACTATACATATTCATGCAGTTAATAAGCATTGTTGGCTTTTGTTTAACCCGCAGCCGGTCAGGTTAATGAATCATCTCTAAACTAGCAGGAGACCCACCTTCTTATGTCCTCGGAGACATTTGGGTCGTTGTTTAAGGGAGTCGGAGGCTCAGCAGGATGAGCTGAGCCGTCGGAGTTTCCTGCTCCCCGTATGAATGTTGGTTTTTAGGTCCGTGATCCGGTCCGCAGCTGGCTGCAGCTTGGTCCGAACCGCTCCGGTCCCGACCTCTCTGGGTCTATTCTCACAGGAGAGAGGTGCTCGGAGCTTCTGGAAATCCAACATGACCCCAAACTATATTATTTAGTTGTAAACTTTCAGCTGAATTTAAACCCTCTCCACCCAGTTGGTGCAGCACATTTTATTCTTGTACTGAAAAACTTTCATTGTTTTTTATGTTACAAAAATATACGGGTGTATAACAATGTGTATTATTTCACTATGCATTACTATAACAGTAATAATGAAATAAAACAGGCCCTCACTACCTAGATCCTCCACCAGGCATTGCACTTGCAACTTCAGAGTAGCAGGCCAGTCTGTGTTAGTAAACTGGAGCTGACATGCCTGGTGCTGCAGTCTGGTTCCAGCACATTTGCTGCATGTTTTAGACCAGTAACTCCTGTAGACACTAATGAAGGCTGGGGAGACATTTCCGCTGTTAGATTAAGGTGTTAAACAACGAGGAGATTTTGGTTCAACAAACGGACACTAGGGGGCGATAAAAGCAAGCCAAAACTGCTTAGTTGCCATTTAAAAGCTGAGAAATGGTGTTAAAGTCCTGCACACAGACTGTTTGGCATTAAAACGGAAGGTTTTGCCTCCCTAATGATACAATAGAAGATGTGTTTGTTTCATCTGCTCCATGAGCTCTTTGGATCAACGTGGTGCACCGATAGTAGCCTAGCATCAGCTTCACCAACACCTCGTGTCTTGACCGTGTTTGTGTGTGTTGCAGATGTGCGGACCCAGTTGGTGGAGCAGCAGCGCTGTCTGGAGCAGCAGACGGAGATGCGAGTCCAGCTGCTTCAGGACCTGCAGGACTTCTTCCGGAAAAAGGCCGAAATTGAAACGGAATATTCCAGAAACCTGGAGAAGCTGGCAGAGCGGTTCATGGCCAAAACACGCAGCACAAAAGACCATCAGCAATACAAGTAGGTTTGTGCAGAGTAGGGGGAAAAGGTGCGTGAAACTGGTTAAATACTTCTGGTCTCTGGTTTAGAGAGGGCAAAAAGACATGAAAGGCCTGACAGACGGCATGGCTGCTTCTCCAACGTCGTAGCGTAATATCCCGCTTTAATCAAAGGTGTATTTCGTCAGTTTTGTTTACTTTGCCTTGAGATTAAGCTTGTTAATTGGTCTTAGATAAACAAACTGAATTAAACTGAAACTGGGTTTGAGAGTAAATGTTGTTTCCATGCTCAGATCTCGAACCGCTGACCAATGAGGTCTTCACACTTCTTCTGGGTGTGCTCGCTTTCCTAACATCATTGACCCGCCCAGAAGTGGCTGGGGAACTTCTGGCACGATCATCGCCTTTTGACCCAAGAGCACAAGACAAACCCACGAGTGTAGGTTTTAAGAGGCCGGAGGGAAGGAGCAGAACTCCTGAATGGGTTTTATAGCAGCAGAGTCCGTTTGAGAGCAAGTAAATATCTGAACGCAAGAAGGGACTTTTTGGTTGTTTTGAGAGAGATCTGAGCATGAAAACAACAATAAATGCTCTCAAATCAACAAAATACACTCTTGATTAAAGTCAGGATGTTAATCCCAGACTGAGCTACTAGCTAGGAAACACCGGTTTTCTAAAACCAACAATATAAGCCAGTGTAGAATTCCAAATAAGACATGAACTTCAAAAATGTTGGAAAAGTTAAGAAAAATGGCCACTCTAACCCCAGAGAAAGCTATCAGATCTTCATGAACAGCAAAGAGAACACACCTGGAGAACATAATTAAGGTAAGACCTCCACCCCATGCAGAGCTGACGATGCACCCTTCTCCTCCCAGTCGAGACCCATGGCCTCAGGTCCGGAGTTGCTTCACACTCAGCTCTGAGCTTCCCCAGCATGTGTTGAAGGTCCCAGCATGATGGAGCAAAGAGGACTCCTAGAGCAGTAGCTCAGGAGGTAGAGCGGGTTGTCCAGCAATCGG
Organism: Nothobranchius furzeri; assembly: GCF_043380555.1. Taxonomy (NCBI): domain Eukaryota; kingdom Metazoa; phylum Chordata; class Actinopteri; order Cyprinodontiformes; family Nothobranchiidae; genus Nothobranchius; species Nothobranchius furzeri. Next base: position 38,231,963 of record NC_091741.1, on the reverse strand, counting down.
AAGGTTGCATGTTCGATCTTGGCTCCCGATCTCGAAACGATACGCTGTAAAGTGTTCCAGAGACAAAGGTGACAAAGGAAAGCCCTGGCAGAGTCTGGGTTTAGGACCAACCTAAACCTCGTCTAGATCCCCTAAATGGTAACTGGCCTCTATTTGATTTAGCACCTTCTAGAGTCCTGGAACCCCCCAAGGCGCTTTACAACACAGTCAGTCATTCGCCCATTCACACACAGGGATGGTGATGAGCTACATTGTAGCCACAACCGCCCTGGAGCGCACTGATGGAGGCGAGGCTGCAGTACACAGGTGCCATCGGACCCAATGACAGCGACAAACTGAGCGGGATGGAACCTGCAACCTTCCGATTACAAGGCAAGCACTTAACTCCTGTGCCACCGTCGCCCCTAAACACCTGTGGCCCAGTCGGGCCCCCTGCCCTCCAGGTCCACGATCCCACTCTGATTCAGACTGAAGCGGTGTGTCGACCTGACGCAGAACTGGATGAAAACCAGCAGTTTGTTTACATTTTAAACACATTTTTATTGTTCTTGCTGAAGTGGTGTGAACTAAACTTGGCGCGTCTGATCCATCTGTTTCTGTTCCAGGAAAGACCAGAACCTGCTTTCTCCGGTCAACTGCTGGTACTTGTTGTTAAACCAGGTGGGTGTTGGAGTTTCTTTAAGGTTCTTCTCAACAAAAACAAAGACTCTTCTGAGCCCGTTTGTGTTTACAGGTCAGGAGGGAGAGTAAGGACCACGCGACCCTCAGCGACCTCTACCTGAACAACGTCATCAGCCGGCTGACGCACATCAGCGAGGACTCGGCCCGCCTGCTGAAGAGGGTGGGCTCCTTCATCCTTTTCAAACAAACAGTTTTTATCATTACATCTTTTATTTAACCGGGTAAAATAATCACGTCCATCTTTAAAGAGAAACCCGAAAAAGACGGAAGTAAAAACAACAAATTCAGTTTACCGAGGCTGCAGAAATCTGAGGGTCTGATGATTGGATCATCAGGGATCCCGGATGGTGGCGGAGCGGGTCAACCAGAACCAGATGAAAAAACGGGTTTGACCACAAACAAACAAATTCATTCATAATTGAAGCTTTTCCTCCTGCAGCTTGTCTGCAGCCGAGCCGTTCGGGGAGAGTTGCGTGGCAGCATCAATATTGCATTATGCTAAATGACCGTGGAATCCCAGGATGGATGATTCCCATTCCCACCGCGCCCGCGCGGAGAACAGATCAGACGAGCCTGTCGCCATGGCCACGGGGCGGTTGGCGTTGTCATGGTCACTCGCCGTCTGTCTCCTCTCCGGGTTCGGAGCAGAGCTCCTGAGACGATGCGAGGCTGTGATGGAGGCGCGCTGCTGGCTGCCGCTACGTGCATGAATAAAAGAAGTCAGATTAATAATGAAGGCGCGGAGCTAAAGTTAGAGGCGGCTGGGAGCGTGCACGTGTTCCATTTGTTCTGGTCCACAGCGGGCTTTATTTAAACCCACTCTTCTTCTTCTGCGAAAAATAAAGACACACCCGGATTTTTCCGGTAACAGAGTAGAGATGAAGGCCGGGGATTACGATGACCGATCAGTGTTTAAATCGGGAAGATAATCTGGGAGGAAAACGAACATTTTAACACATCATTCTCCATTTATTAGGGAGTTAATAGAACAAATCATTAAACAAATGAAAGTAAAAGAATTTCTTTTTACGATTACGACTCCTTGTTGTTCTTCTCCTCCATGGTTCTTGCAGGAAGTCGTTTGTTGTTAGAGGAACGGATTTGCAAGGCCAGAAAACTCACATGAGATCCTTCCTGGCATTTATAATACATGTGCAGCTAAACACCTCTGTTCTCGTCCAGTACGGATTTAATGCACCGTTAAAGAGATTACATGTATAATTCATTACCATGCTTCTGGATAAAAACACTATTAACTCGTTTCTGAGGTTGAATTCCTTAATTTAAATTGTTTAAATAAAAAAAATATGGTACAAAAAGTATATTTAGAGCAGAATGATGACTTCTGACTCCTGTCCCGTAAAACTTAAACATCATCATGCTTTTTTTTAAGGTTTCCATTGATTATTTTTCTGCTTGTTTTTGGGGCTTTTAGAGCAAAGAGATTGTGCTGCAGCTTCAGGAAGACCTCATGAAGCTTCTGAATGAGCTTTACACCGTAAGTAGGAACAACTTTCTGAATTTGATTCATTAAACTCGGAGCGGCTTCCCACATCTGCCCTTACCTGAAGGAGAATCACAAGAAAACACAGAAAAGCTTCAGATTTAGCCTCCAGAGTCCAGCTTCATTATAGCTAAACAGAGATGAGATGCGACGCTGACCGTCAGACGGCCTGAAGGAGCTGAAAGGTGAACGTCTGCTGATTATTGGAAGTCCTTGAAGCTCCTGCTCTGAACAGGACGAATCCGATTAGATCCGGTCTGATAACCTTGTGGGATGAAGGCAGCAGGACCAACTGGGCAGCAGTCGCCTGTCTGACTCGGGTATTATGGGCTGCTGTTGCCTAGGTGATGAAGACCTATCACATGTACAACGCGGAGACGATCAGTGCGGAAGCCAAGCTGCGGGAGGCGGAGCGTCAGGAGGGCCGCGTGAAGGGCGTGCCCGGCTCGAGCGGAGGGGTGGAGCCTGTGTTTGGACTGAGGATAGAAGAACGCCATCAGAGACGCAACGCCGCCCGCAAGATGGAGAAGATGAGGGAGAAGGTGAGCAGAATCTGAAAGGTTGTCAAAGTTCTGATCAGTTTTTGTATTTTTGATTATTTTTTTATTTCTCCATCAGAGGAAGGCAAAATACTCCGAGAACAAACTGAAGACTCTGAAAGCCAGAAACGAGTATTTGCTGACGATGGAGGCCTCTAACGCCTCTGTGTATAAATACTACATCCATGATCTGCCCGACATCATCGACGTGAGTAGAAACACTCGTCTGCAGATCGTGTTGGTCTCAAACCGGGTGGAGTAACAACAACCTCCAGTTAAACAGTCTTCATGAGTGGGCCAGTAAAATGTTCCACGCATTAAAATGACTCAATGCAAAGACATAACTGGCTGAATAGTAGAATATCTAAGGGTGTTTCTCAATGCCAAGGAACCTTGCCTTGATGTCTTGGCCCCGCCCCGGTTGCCAAGGAGATACGTCATCAGGAGCTGCCAAGACACGTTCCAATGTTCATGTTCTACCGAGGCGTGTGTTCTCAGTTTTTTTTTTTTTGCCGTTTAGCTAGCTGAGCGAGGATACACGGGAGGTGTCTTGTAGCCTAGCCTTGGTCAAAAATTACCCAGAATACACCGCGGTATTTTCAAAAAGACAGCGGATCAGAAGCCGGCAGCTACTTCGGGGACAAATTTCAAGTTTAAAAGTAAAACAACTAATTTAAAATGTTTTTTTTAGATCCAAAGAAGTTATCTATGGTTGGTTAGTAGCTCAGTAGTTGCAGCTTCGGTGGCTAGTGGGTAGTAACTCACTTATATATTTAATTTAATAAACATATACACAATTTAAAAAGTAAAAGACTCGTTATATATTTATATTGAAACTAATACTTATAAAATATAACGTTATCTCCTGTGTCACGTGGCGTTACGTGGCCGCCGTGGAAGCCGCGGTCATGTGATGCAAGTCTGTTCCATTTAACCGTTTTCTTTGACCAAGGAAGGACCGTGTCCTCGTAAGCAAGGCGCCTTGACATTGAGAAACACCCTAAGAGTCATCAGTACCTTTCGAAAACCAACAAGAAAGTTCAATCCATTTTGTTACAAACAGGAAACCCATAAATCCAGGCCATGCTTGGTTTAAAGTCGAGTTGCTGCATTTTTATGTTAACTATAGACAATGAAGAGGTTTAAACCGACATACAGGAAAATATTAGCAGGAAATGGTGTTCTACAAAAGTTATAACTCAAGAGTTATTTATAGAGGCAAAGAAAACAAACTTTAAAGGGGCAATATGTTCTGTAAAATATCCACAAAACAGGCTAATGTCTCAATCGTGTATGAAGGAAGGTTATACTGAAGCCGATTTCATTCTCATCCGGCTGGGGGACAAGAGAGGGACGTAGTTACTGTTAACAGTCAAGTGTGCAACAGGCATTTGTAATTCAACACCAGCAGGTAAAAAGCTCCAGAGTTGTTCAATGAACCAAAGCCAGAAAACAGGAGCGACCCAGAAGGTATTTCTTGTACTCCTTAGAAGCCATGGCATCTTTATGTGTTACTCTTAAAATCGAGTAAAGAACATTGTTGGGAGGAACACGGTAAAAAAGTAATTAATTACTGTAATGCATTGCTTTTTGCTGTAATGTGGTAATGTAATGTAATGTAATTACAGGGAAAGAAAATGGTAATATTTACTCGGTACAATTGTCAGTAACGCAGTAATTACAATGCATTTTTAAACCCAGAATCAAGATGCGCTTCTTAAAAATTCAAATTGCGGGAAACCCGAAAAAAGATCCAGTATCCACATATATGACGTCATTTATGGACTCAGCTTTGCTGGCAGAGAGGACGCAGCGGTAACGGCTCAAATACTCCAGCTGCGTCCTGCACGCGGCCGCTGCAACATTCACAAAATCGCTCCACTAAAACTAAATAATTCACCTGCGATCGTTCATATCAGTGCATGTTCTCTGGTATTTTGTGCTTTTCTGATGTGCTTTGCCTCAGCTGAGTTCACAATCTGTGCCCCGGTGATTTCAACTTATTGCTGCTGGAGCGCCGCGCATTTGAAGATCCCTTTGGCTGATAGTTAGAAAGTAGGAAGTCTAGTTTACAGTTTTTCTGGAAGATGGAGAAAACATGCAGCATGCAGGAAGGTTAGAGAGAGAAAAGGCCGGAAATTATTCAAATAAAATCAAGAAAACAAAACAAAGTGCTTGAAAAGAAAAAAAGTAGGTAGATTTATCCCCAATACACATTTTTACCAGTGAAAAGCAATAATATATAAGCATTTAATATTCAATCAAATCAAATCAAAGATACTTTATTAATCCCAGAGGGAAATTAAGAGATTTATACATGTGATAGAATCAGATCACCCCAGAAGTCAGTCCCACATCCAGGGCCGTATCAAGGCATTTGGGGACCAAGCCAAATATAGGCTTGGAGCCCCCACCACCTCACTCCCTGCTCAGTTAATATAAGATGGCAGCGTGCTGAGAGTACAGATTGTTGTTGCTTTTATTTAATAAACAATCATTTTAAAGCCCTGTTATTATATCTGACTGTTTTTAACAGCAATCCTAGCTCAGACACCACATCATTCCACCGGATGTGTCATGAGTTCACCAGGCATCAGATTACCAAACTCATACTGAAGTTGTTTTGTTGAAAGTAACTTAGAGTAAAGTAAAGTAGAGTAGTACTGCAAAGTGCAGCGTTAAAATTTTATTTACACATGGACCAATCCTTGCTCTTAAAGGTGTAAAATAAAATGATACACTTCCTTTAAGAGGCAAACCGATATGTTTTTTTAAGGCTTTTGCCGATACCAATTTTTAAAGCATTTTTGTTGCAGATGGCTGAGATCTAAAGCCGATTATTAAGGCTGAAATATATATATACGTTTTAGCAGCACATTGATTGTGAAAGACAACTGAACACTCACTGTGTGCAATATTAAATAAATAAGTCAATAACTCTCTTAATATTTCTTGAATTTCAAATATAAAACAAATTCAAAAAATTAAAAAATAAACGGTGTTTTGGGGTCCTTCGGCTCCTTTCTTCAGCCTAGTAGTGGTGGCAGTTGGCCACACAGGTGCCTGATTTTTTTAAATATATTTATGCTTTTATTATGGATGATGGCCAATATAGAAAAGATTGAATATATCGGCCGGCCTCTACTTCCTTTAGAGTTAAATTCAGATTCAATCAAGGCAAAAAGGTTGTCAGGGTGTAGGGTTGGAGGAAGGTTAGGACCCAAGGTACAGACCCAGGATGACACAAGGCAGGAGTACTGAAAAGTAAAATTCCTTTATTTAGGAGGTAAATCCAAAAAGCTGGAAGCAAAAAACCAAAAATCCAAAAGTTTTAGAGGCAAAACCAGGGAACACCCAAAAATTCACAAGAGGCCTAGAGAATATCCAAATACCAAGTGAAGGGGGGGGGGGGGGGGGGGGGAGGCTGACTCAAACAATGGACCAACAACACACTGAGGCCCTGTCCACACGTAGCCGGGGATCTGCCAAAACGTAGGTATTTTTCTACGTTTTGGCCTGTCATCCACACGAAAACGGAGTTTTTTCACACGAAAACGGATCTTTTTAAAAACTCCGGCCAAAGTGAAGATCTGCGTTTTCTCCGTTTTGGGTGTCTGTGTGTGGACAGACAGAACCGGAGTTTTAAGGTCCGCAACGTCACTTTCCGCGACAAAAAAATGCCAACATCACGTGTGCGACCTGTGTTTACACTAGCCGACAGCATGGATGCCCTCAGAGCTGCGCTCGCTTTATCAATTGTCCAAGCGCTTTTTGCTTGTTTGTTTTTGCAAGCAGAATTACTGCTCCTTGCGGAAGACCACAGATGAAGGACGAGGTTAAGAACGGGGGAAGTACTGCCGCCTACAGGTCTGGCATGTCCTTAACAACGTATTTATCCGGGTACGTGTGGACAGAGTTTTGTTTTAAAACGAGGTGGTGTGGATGCAAGTTTTTGGAGGGGCGGATATTCGTTTTTAAAAAACCCCGGCTACGTGTGGACTAGGCCTGAGGGTTTTATACACTGGGAATGGGTGATTAGGGAATTGTACACAGGTGAGGCCAATTAACAGAGGAATACAACGGAGCAGGGGAGGAGGCCAGAACTAAAACATGGGGAAGGAAGCAAAACTGACCTAGAGGGAGAAAGCTGACTAGAAAAAACACTTAACAGAAGACTAATGATAAAGGGTGACTAAAGAAAAAATCCTAAAAAGCCTGGAGGGAGGTTGGGGACAAACAGGGACACTGAAACCTGGAGGGAACACCTAAGAGAAGAACCTGGAGGGGGCTGGGGAACACAAGGAGACACATGAGGGAGACGCAGGACGCAGACCATGACAAAGGTCCCGAGGACACAGCCTTGAGGGACTCCATGAATGAGCAGAGATGCTATAGAAAACAATTCAGCTGATTAATTCATAATTAACTAAAGAGTTAAAAAGGCTTTAGTGTTTAAAAGCACAGGAACAAGTTACCCAGCACCAGAGTCCATTTCAACAAAGACAAATCTAGTTATAAATCTTAAAACTGCATAAAATCTGACACAAAGTGAGGCGTTTTCTGAAAACGATCCTTGTTTGTTTCCCAGTGCTGTGACCTAGGGTACCACTCCAGTCTGAGCCGGGCTCTGAGGACCTACCTATCAGCCGAACTGAGCCTTGAAGCCTCCAGGAGGGCGGGTCTGGAGGTGTTGGAGGGGGCCGTGGAGAACCTGGACCCGGCCCGCGATAGGCAGCGTCTGCTGGGCCTATATCCCACTGCCTTCTGCCCGCCACAACGCTTCAGCTTCCAGGCCCACATGGGCGACACAGTCAGTGGATCTTAGTCACAAGAAAGAGAGAAAAGCACCATAATGTCGTTTATGTTACTTTGATAATCGTTTTGTTTAACCCTTCCCCTACCAGGACAGGGGGTGGCTACATAGGGTTTAATGTTGCCTTGGCAGGGGTCAAGTGATGCACCCCTTAAAAAATATTAAGATAAAAATACACCAGAGGTTCATCTGACCCCATCAACAAAGCGGGAGGGTTAAAAATACTTTCTGTGCACAATTTTAGCAGAATTTCCGGATTTACCAATAATTTTTAATTACAGACAACTAAATGTACAGTAGTCATACTGACTAAGTAAAAATGATTTAGACTTTATTTTGTGGACCAGAATAAAAGCCCATCTTAGGTAGTGGGACCTGCCTGTGACTGTAAATTCAGATCTCATCAGCAGCAGCAGCAACACAAAAACACACCTGGGCTTGACGTTTCTAGTTGTCATGGTATTGTTTCACTTCCTGTCAGGTGAGCCAGATCGCCTCCCAGCCCCAGGTCCAGGCTGAGCTGACCCTCCGCCTCACTCAGCTTCAGACTCGCCTGTCGTCCCTGAAGATCGAGAACGAAGAGGTCAGAGTGACTCACAAACATCCACCCCAGCCACTAACATCAGTGTTTATCACCTCCAAACAACAGGATGCATCTCGTAGTTACAGACGGAAACCTGATCCTTGGTGTTTAAAGTCCCACAAGACCCTGATTTTAGCCTTGAAGGCAGCTTCTGTAATTGCCTTGCAGACAAATCCAGGGGCCAAGTGTTAAACCATCACACCAGTTAAAGTGAGATCTCACATTTATTTGTGGCTGATTAAAAAGTAGCAACGCTTTGTAAAAATAGTCCAGTTGTTCACTGAAATGGTCCCAAATGCTCCTCAAGCCCCTGCAGGGGGTTTCCTTGTTTCAGTCGGGTTTGTACTGGATGGAGATGGAGGAGGAGGAGGAGCAGGAGGAGGAGGAGGAGGAGGAGGAGGTTTGTTCTTTACACTAAAATCTGATTTTATTTCTGTGGGCCCATCATCATCTACTGCTGCTGCACATGTTGGACGACTGACTTGGCTAGCTGCTCTAATTCTCAGCTTCAGAGCAAAATATCCATGAAACCTTCTACAAATGTCTGTTTAAACTTACATTTGTTTTGAAGCAAATGTTGTGACAACTGTTTAAAAAGCACACATTCTGCTTTTAAAGGCAAACCCAGTTTCTGGTTCTTTTACAGCTTTAACAAGCCGATTCCAGTTTATCTAAAAATCTACAGTCGAAAGAATAATTCATAGTTATTGTGTTTGTAAAATGTGATTTCAGGAACCAAATCAAAGCAAAACAACTATAAAATGTGATCACAATCACAGATTTCACGGATCATGCTGAACCCTGGCTAATTCCAATCACTACCTAATTGTTCTTTGGTGTATCTCTTAATTTACATTAATATTCCCTCTTACATCGATCAAATAAACAACACTAATTAGCATTTATACGAACTTTACCAGGGTATTCCTCAAGGCTCAGTACTGAGTCCCAAATAATTTCTGGTGAGCATAAAGTAAATATATTTACTAATCTATATTAGTTGCAGATTAAAGTATTATGTTGAAAATATTTAAATTAGTTTTAGCTATTATTATTATTATTGTTAATCATATCAAAATGTTGTTTTGTTGCTAATAAATTGAATCTGAATCTAGAGAAACTCAAATTTGACTATTTAGAATATTTTTCAGTTAATCTGACAATTAAACGTAATATGATGCTATAATCCTTTTCTTTTTGGAGGTATTATAGAAATAAAACAAATTAGGAATAACAGATGAATCATGTCAAAAATAAAACGATCAAAATCAAAAGTAATACTGTATAAAATAGCAGATTTCATAAATTCGGGCTTATTGTTATTCTATAATTCCACGCCTGAGCTTTTGTTTGTGGAGATGATTTTAAAACCAGCCAGTTTCAGCAATTCATCAGTTACTGAGTTTATAGTAAACAACACATCTGCTGAGTTTAGGTTGATTTGAACTGCCCGTTTGTTTGTGCATTCGTCCGTTCTGTGGCGTTTGAACCGCAGTCAGGTGACTGAGACCCTCTGGAGACGTGTTTCACTCATGGCAGGTTGTCCAGTTCTGGTTCAGCTGTTTACCTCAAAGTGTTGAACTTTGTGACTGAAGAGGCCACAAACCTCCACAACGTGTTTCCCTGACCGTTAAAACGTCTTCAGACTCATGTTCGTTTACACCGTTATGATGGGTGACGATGCAGCAGCAAATAAAACGTAGCGGCTCGGTGCTGCAGTCTGTCTGTGAGCTAGCTGTTGTCTAGCACAGAGGGCAGCCGGAGACTCGGCCTGGAGGGCAGAAAAATGAGGAAGGAGTCCTGAGTAATGAGCATCTGCACCTCTCAGCAGCTCCCAACACACACACACACACACACACACACACACACACACACCCAGATCATCACTACACATAAAGACACACACACACACACACACACACACACACACACCCCGATCATCACTACACATAATGGCACACACACAC
>NC_091741.1:38201876-38219376 GCF_043380555.1 Nothobranchius furzeri | reverse complement strand
CACTACACATAAAGACACACACACACACACCCCGATCATCACTACACATAAAGACACACACACACATGTGCACGTGCACGCGCGCGCACACACACACACACCTGATCATCACTACACATAAAGACACACACACACACACCCCGATCATCACTACACATAAAGACACACACACACACACCCCGATCATCACTACACATAAAGACACACACACACATGTGCACGTGCACGCGCGCGCACACACACACACACCTGATCATCACAACACATAAAGGCAATCCTACAGCTGTTAACCTGCTGTAACACACATGCACACACACACACACACACACGCACCACACACACTTCAAAGACAGCATGTAAACATTAAACAATTAGAATAATTAAACTTAATGAGTTAATTGAAACAGCTGATCTGAACCACTTTAAAGATCAGAACTCTGCCTGGAAGATTCCAGGGCCAGATTATAATTTTACACATTTCTGGATGAGCCGGGATTATTTCACAGGTTCAACCACGATTCTACACTTTTTTATTCTGTCGCTTTTTAAAACACTTGCAGGTGAAGAAGACCTGGGGGGCCACTCTGACCACCCTGCAGGACATGACGGTTTTGGACGACTGTGACGTCTCCCAGAGCTTCACCCACAGCCCATCCTCCGAGTCAGTCAAGTCCAGCGTGTCGGACGGCTACCTGAACAAACCCAGTCTGGCCAAGAGGAGAGCCAACCAGCAGGAGACCGAGCTCTTCTACTTCAATGTAAGGACGGGGGGGGGAGAGAGACAGACGGCCCGTAACGTTGTCCCCCCACACATCCAGTGTGCTGGTATATTACTGCTGGGATGTGCTGTCTGCTCCGTCTCTGATTAGCTAGAATAACAGAATAGAGTCTTTATCGTAACTTATTTATTTATTTATTTATTAGACATCAGAGCGAGCGGGCTCTGAAAGAAATGTTTGCAGGGTAGATGTTCAGGAACATATCAAATAAAAGCTGTTTCACACTGAAATTATTGTCATCTAACAGCAAAAGAGTTGTTTTACCTCGTTTTTGCTGACGTTTCAGCTAACGCCTTCCTCAGAGCTCGCCGCTGTTGTCGGCGTCACTTCCCTCTCCGTTTATCCGCGGGCAGCAGAGGATGGTGTCGCCCTCTGCTGCCCGTGTTCTCGTCCCCGATGACACAGTCCCGTGCTTGATCCAATTGTCTCTGTTCCTGGTTGTGTGTCCACATCGCCTTGGTTCTATCGCTTCCTTGACCCGTCTCTTGCATTTTTCTTCTTCTGTGTTTATGATCCGTGTTCTGTCCCGGTCCATTACATGATTTCCCTTGTGCGGTTGTCTGTGACCACTGATTTCTTTGGTCATTCTGTTACGGCTGCAATCAGCCGTAACAGAATGACCAAACAAAATATATTTATGTAAAAACATTGATTTCAAAATGAATTCAATTAAAGCTTTGTACCAATGAGTACTATAAACTATTACTTATCCCCTTATAGATTTCTTCTGCTCCTGCTTTTTTGTGGCATAAATAGCAAGTCACCCCCTACCTAGGGACGGGTACCTTTGACATTTGAATCGATACTGTGCCAATTCCCAGTACCTACAAATCGATACCAGTACTTAACGGTACCAATTTTTGATACTTTTGAGTGTTTAATAATTATTTAAATCACTTTTTTTATTACACATATATTATTTTTCCAATATAAAACCATATTTGATAAATATTATGATACAACTGTTCGTATTTTTTCATCGTAGTGTTGTATAAAATTCTTCATTATGAAAACCTTTAACAACAACTCCTCCTTAAAAAGAGACAAAAAGTAGAATTAGAAACTAAACACAGTAAGAACACACCAAAGATGTTAAACAACAACAACTATTTCTAAATGATGCAAAAACAAACCCCGCTCCATGTACTCCTAATCCTCTTCTATGCCCTCTGGAATAACTCTGATGAGGAGAACATGTATTATAAACTACTAATGAAACTAAAGCAAATGCCGATACCGTACAACAGTTCGTATTATAATATTGTGGTGTTCCACAAACCAAACCCAGCTCCATGAACTCCTTTTCCTCTCCTTTTTCATCTGGACAAACTGTGTGATGGTGGGTCCTTGTAGTTTTATAAACTACAAACTACACTGAAGCAAACACCTTTGCTGTGAACTAAATTTACTGTGTATCTTCATTCCTTGTGCCGTTCATTTTCAAACTGTTTATTTTTCCTACTCGGAAGTTGGAATTTCCCAGGAGAAAGTGAACGCACCATTAGCTATGTTAAACAAAAACTAAACTGTCACGCTAACGTTATCTTAAACGGTTTATTTAGCTGCTGGAGCAGATTAAGATGCCTCATCCTCAGACCTTTATCACTGGATTCATCACCACCCAGTAGCCCATCGCATTTAGTGAAGTGGGCCCAAACTTCAGAACGCGTCCTCTCTTTGTTTACTGCTCGCCCACAGTGACTGACGACGTTACGCACTTGCGCATGGCTCAAGTACCGAAACAAGGCACCGTTTCATATGACAAGAATCGGTACTCAGTTGGTACTATGGAATTCGGTCGGTGCCTTAAAAAGTACCGAATTCGGTACTCATCTCTACCCCTACCAGATTCTTACTCCACTCCCACTTCCTGTTTGAAAACTGCAACAAATGCTGTTGCCTAGCAGACCGAGGGCGGAGCCACTAACAAATACACACACAGGCTCACAATGACATTGTGACATCATATGGTACCCGCTAACGTTCTAGGGTACCTCTTAGCCAATAGCGATGGCAGATTTAAATTCAAATGCAGTGCAGAAATTTTACCTGACAACGGCACAACACTGACAGTTTTAGGCAGAAAATTTAAATTTTAACTAAAGTGCAAAACTATTGAGTACACGTGTCTGCAGCATGATTAGACACACATTTATATAGTTTATCAGAAAAATAAGTCCCTTTGGGGGTGACTTGCCCTTTAAATGTTTCAGATCAGACAAAGAAAAGCTGAGTAAATATAAAATAAATTTTCAATTTCAAACTGTAAATTGTAAAAACTGCTAAAACTCAAAGATTCTGTTCACGTGCTAACATAAAGCTTTTATTTTCATATCTGTGTGTTTTATTTCCCACTCGGCCACGACTCAAGTCTGCTGTTTTTGTGTTGGATCTGACGAGGCGGCCGGAACAATGCACGTGTCCTCTGGGGTCAATAAAGAACGTCATCTTTTTGTCTGTTTCTCAACCCTCAGAAGTTTCGCGAGTACCTAGAGGGAAGTAATCTCATTTCCAAACTCCAGGCCAAACATGACATATTGAAGAAAGCCTTAGCTGAAGGTAAGCCTGGCAGACACTCACTCATCTGTTGTGGTTTTCGCTGCGATAAAAACATTCACCTGCTTCTCTCGTCACCTGTTTCCTGCTAGGATATAAGGCTGAACTGCTGACAACCAGGTGAGGCTGTCTCTCACGTTGCAGCAAACGTCTTCTCCTCATGATAACAATTCTCACTTCTCTTCCCACCTCTTTAGTTTAAACCCTCCTCTTTCTCTCTGTTTCTTCTTCTTTTTCTGCTCGTCACAGTCGTGGGCGGAAGAACTCCCATAGCAAGCACCAGGTAGAGTTTCACCTCAGTCAGGCTGGGGGCGGGGTTATCCTTGAGCACAAAGAGCTGCTGTTGATGGTGTCCAAAGTCATAATTAACGGAGAAACGCTGAATCCTGATGGCAAACTCTGATTTGAAATGGTTAAATTAGGTTAACCGAGACAATGCTTCTGCAGCGTGGCAATATTAAAGAGCGAGTAGCCAGTGAGATGGCCTGATTTATATCATTTATATCATTTTTAAAGATACAGAGCAGGATGTCGTCAATGTAGAAACAATAAAACAATCACTGGCTTTAGCTTTCACTCTGATGGAAGCACTGAAGGCTCATTCTGTATGGTTTAAGGATAATAATTCCCTTTATTGACCCTCAGTGGGAAATTGTTTGTGTTGCTGCAGCAGCTATGTTCTCAACAGGAGCAAAAACAGAGAGTGAAAAATAAGGAATAAAGAGTTGGTAAGCTTAAAGAGAAAGCATACAAGAAATACTCAAAAGAACCAGAAAGGACACCTGTAGACAAAAACCAACCCTCTCACCTGTGAATACAAATATTTTTATTCTTCGTTGTCTAAACACATTTAACAAAGTGCAGGACCAAGAGCGTAGAGAGATGGTTGATAAGGATGTAAAGCAACGTGTCATCCGCGTAGAGGTGAACAAACTTAAATTCTCATCAGCTACTGTTTCCTCACCAAGCTACAAATAATCTGCAAGTAAATCACTTTTGATTTAGAGCAAAGTTTTATGAAAGTTGTAATGAAATGTTTGCAGAACAGAAGCTGAAGCATCAAGAAGCTTAAATGTGGAAAAGAAAGTGATCTGGTCCGATTAGTTTAGATTCATTCCTGCTAATTTCCTGTCTTTCATCTTTCTGTTGAATCCCTTCGTCCATCTAAAGTTATGTTTGGTGATCGATTCACTGAGAAAATTAACACTTTTTGATTTTTCTTCTGAATTGATATGTTCTTTGACAGTTTTACAGGTGCTTGAAATCCTTGAAAACGCTTGAATTTTGAGCAAACTGCTTTAAATTGCACCACTATTGCTACATATAACTTGGGATACTCTAAATAGAGATGTACTAATTCCGGTTTGGGAGCCGATGCCGATTTCTGATTCTTCTTTTTTCTTTCATTTCCAATTATCCTAAAATTATGTTTCTGTGGGGCAAATCTCTGCATGCAAGATGTAATGTCTCTAGTTTGGGTCATGCTGTTAATCACGTTTGTATTTCTATTTTGATTTTCAAAACAAAAAAAAAAGAACAACATTTTTCACATTTTCATTTGCAAGCATGCTCTTATTTTGAAATGTCTTCCATGTGAAGCACATTTCTTCCTTTTCTGAAGACTAAACTCACGTGTGTCTGTGTTTTAAAGAGTCAGTACAAATGAAGATGGCAGAAGAAAGGCAAAACACAATGGTGGTCCATGAGGACTATGGAAAATTACATTTTTATGGAATTCAAGCATCTTTTATGGGACACATAAGTGAAATAACCATTTCATGCCATACTATTCGTCGTGTGTGTAAATTATTATCACTGTAAGGATCTGGAAAACCTTAAATAACCAGGAATAACAAGGAACCCTGAGATTTTAGGAGTAAAACATGAAAACACTCATTTCTAAACTGGTATTCTGTTTACTTTTACAGGATTCTACTAAAGCCATACCTTTGCTTGTGGAGAGCTGCATCCGCTACATCAACCTTCATGGTGAGTTTCATGCTGGAATTTTCTGGACGTTGTTGAAGAGTAAAAATGTTACTGGAAGGCTGTTTCTCCTTGTTTCAGTCTGGATGAAAACCTGGAAAAAAATAACAGATGATCAGCTGTAGTTAGGCAAGTGGATCGAGGGATGGATACGTCATCATCATCATCCCAAACTTAGCATCTAAAATTCTTAAAGCTGCTTTCTGGAGTTTTCCCCTTTCAGAAATGACGTATGATTTTTCAGAAATCCGTAAAAGTGATTGTCTTGTCATGGACTGTGATGTAATGTAAACAATACGTCTTTTTTTTTTTTTTGCTAAGCACGCCCCCTGCCCCACAGAGCTCCGTGCAACAGGAAACTGAGCGCCAACCAGAACTAACCAATAGCGTTAGACTACCGCTTACATGCTTCATATTTAAGGAATACCTCAGCTGATGCAGAGTTGATGAACTTTTCACGGACAAGAAAGTCTCTAAAATATAAATGTACGAGAATACAACGTGACATGAGAATAATACTCGTAAAACAGCATGTTTTAGCTGTTTGTCGGCTACAGAAGCACATTTATAAACAGAAACACGAAGTCGCCATCTTAAACAAAGCAACAGAATTTTTGTGTGATAAGCTTGTCAGCCACTAGATGGTGGCCTCGGATAAGAGAAATACTCCGGAAAGAAGCTTTAAACGCTATAATTCCAGGCCAAAATGGGAACTAATGCGGAAAACTCTTACTTCAGAAATATCAGCTATTATCTTTAGAAGTTTCTCAAACCCACTTCGTGAATCTTCTCATAAATGTTGATTAACTGCAGTTTAAAAGGCTTATTTCACTACATTTCTTCTGCTTTTGACCCAATAGAGCAATATTTCATTTACCAGTTGGAGCATTTTCACTGTTAATGACTCCGGCTTCTGGCAGAGGAGCAAAAACAAACAGAACCAACCAGGACATGAGTCAAGTTTCCTTACCTAAATACAGTGATATGAAAACGCAACATTCCAAGTTCATCATCAGTTCCTGTTTCTTATTGGACCAAGGTTGTCCATCAGCATCACTGGCTTTGTGATTAGCCCTCTGATGCTGTTAGCATTTGTAGATGAGGTCATTTGTGTTTTCACTCCAACAAACATCCTCCAATATTTTTTTTACTTTGAGAAAATATTCTATTAGACCTTTTTACTAATCACACGTTAAAATCATTCATTCAACAGAACATTGGTCATTTTTAGGTGTGTTTTAGTAGAAACGTAAAAACCTCTTACTTGTCTTGACCAGCTTCTGTTCTGAGATCGATAAGCTAACTACTAGACTGAGTGAGGACTAGTATGTAGCTGCCATCTTAAATCAGCTCCAGTCTGTTACATTTTCCCATGTTTTTTGTGACGTTCATCACCGCTGAGCAGCAGAAACCGGAAAAACCTCCTGAAGGAGGAGCTACGTTTGGCTGCTACTCCTGATATTTACCCACAGAATTCTATGTAAATAAACATGTGATATTAAAGTGACTGGAACGTAAATGTTTACTCAATAACATCACATGAACTGCTGAGGAACCCAGTAGGTTAAGGCTGAGGATGCAACAACACCAACCCGAGTCTCAGACCTTTTACTGGTACTTGGTATCGGCAGCTAGCTGCTCCACTGTAAGAAGTTTTACACAAAAATACTTTAAAGAGACGTAAAAATCACCTACAGGTGTTGGGAGTAACGCTGTTTAAATATAACGGCGTTACTAACGACGTTCTTTTTTAGGTAACGGAATAATCTAATTACTTTTCCCACTGTTGCAACGCCGTTAACGTTACTGGGGACGGAAGGTTGTGCGTTACTATGTGCTTGTCGCACGCTGAGCAACAGTGTGAGGCTTTCTGACCGCCACACTTCAGCTGCAGCCAGGGAGAGAGAGGTGTCGGTAACGCGCTTACAAACACGATGATGATTGGCCGGGTGGGCGGAGACCCTCACTGTCTCAGTTTCTACCTGCTGTAGACCCAACAGAGCAGTGATGGGAATAACGCCGTTTAAAATAACCACGTTACTAAAAAATATTTCTTTCTGTAACAAGCAAACTAATTAAATACCGTTTTCTTTTAACAAAACGTTGTTTCTGTTACTGATAAGAAAGTGCGTGCGTTAAGCTGTGCGGTGTGTTGAAGCTGTCATCAGCTGATCAGGAGCTAAAGAGGTAGATGTTTTCATCCAAGAGCATCACGGCCGTGAAGAACGAGGAAGACGTGATGAATATTCTACGGCTGCAGGTGTGGATCTGCAGCCGTGCCCTTCTTAGCGTGACAGCGGGACGTCCCGAAGGTCCGCTCACCTGTTCACCGCTCAGACGTCCTGATCTTCTACCTTCCCAGATCATCCAGCTGTTACCTGTTTCTGATCATGTCTTTAGTCCCGCTGTAACACTGATGCATCAGTCTCAGACGTCATGGAGCTCAGGTGTTATTAGAACTACCTGTGTGTGTTTACCACCCAGCTTCAGCTCTTCTGTGGTTGGGTCTGACCCACGTTAGTAAATGTAAGTCCTCCATCAGGCTTGTGCCTCTTCTAGTGTCATTTTAAAGGATTTTATTTATTTATTTAACCGTTACTAGATTAGCAGCAACAGAAATGCTGCTAAAAACACACATTCATGTGAAGCTGGAAAAATTAAAATGCTGTACAAAATTACATTCATTTCTGTAATTTAACTGGACTGAGAGACCATTTAAAGGCTCGGGAACCTTTACAGGTGTTTCTATTTGCAATTTTAAATTGTAGCTGATTGGGGTCTTGTTAAATATCACACAGTGACCTTTTAATAGTCTAGATTAGTGTAATGTTCCTGTTAGTAGTTCCTTCTGTTAAGTGCTTATTTATCTAAATTATTCAGGTTTATAAAAAACATTTGGACATACATTTTATTATGTTCCTGTCATTAATCATTTATATTTCACTATTGTAGTAATTATTGCATAGCCTAGTGAACTAGACCAAATTCTTGCTTTGCAAAGAATGGTCTAGGCACACTCCATTGGAACCTCCACAGCTCCTACCAGGACTCTGGCTAGCCAATCACAGCTCTCTAGAGGGGTTTCAAACACATAAAGAGCTGTGATTGGTCCATAATGGTGGCCCAATCATAGTGCTCTATCTGCTTAGTGAACAAATCACAGAGCTTTATCCGCTTTGTGGGCCAATCAGGTCACTCTATATGCCTGGTGGGTGGGATGATGCAACAGAGCGAAACAAGAGTATGTCACATTCATTGTCCAGTAGAATGCGGAGATCATTTGAAAGACAACGGTAGAACCCGCCCCACAACCGAGAGCCGTCAATGGAGCGTGGCCAGACTAAATAATACATTTATTTAGTCTGGCTTGCCAGGCTAATTATTGCATGCTTTAATGAAAAAAGTAACTAAGTAGTTATTTTTCTTCGTAGTTACTTTTATAATCTTGTAACTCAGTTAGTAACTGAGTTACTTTTTTGACAAAGTAATCAGTAACTATAACTAATTACTTTTTTAAAGTAACGTTCCCAACACTGCAGGTTACTGTTGAACAGTAAAACCTAAAGTGCATTTCGGCAAAGTTTTATTTAAAAGCACAGAAATGCAAAAACCATTAGAGATAAACACGCTGTTGCCTCTGTGGGTAAATCCTCGGTTTAGCCCACAGTTTGCATGCAGAGGGTGGGGGGTGGGGCTACTGCATGGTTATAATTAAACTATTAATTTTTAATTTTTTTTTTTTTTTTTTTTTGTGGTTCGTTCCTACCCTCACCTATGGTCACGAGTTTTGGGTAGTGGAAATGGGCGCCCCCCAAGGGTGGCCATGGCCCTAAAAATTTGATGGGCCCCTCAAGGAAAGCCAGTGTAAATAAATCATATTAATGTTCAGTCAAACCATATATTGATCTTGTTTATTCAAGACATAATTGTAAAACAAAATAAATGTTATACAATTAATGAATAAAGAAATATGTTTCTGATGCTCACCATTTTAAATAAGTTTTACATATTTTTTGTGAACACAGCAACAGGTGAATTAACCTGAAAAACTACCCTTTTAAATTAACCCTCTGATGCATGAATTATGAGATCTTCAACCATGATTTTTTAAACAATTTTTTTTATTCATCTTTAGGTGTGAATTAAACAAATTTCAACAAATATTTTTTGTAACATTTTGTTAATTTACCAATACTTTATTACATGTCCACCTCAGTGGACAGCGTGCATTCTGAACATGAAATATGTTTGCTTGACTTGCTGAAGTCCAAATGGAGGGGCTCAAATGCAATAAAGTCTTCAACAGCTGTGCTTAATAGCAAAATAAATAACAAATTTGAGTACCTGTTCACTGTAGTGACCATTATGCATCAAAGGGTTAAATTTGAAATAACATTTTAAAAAACTTAAATGTATTTTTCTGTATGTTTGTGTTCGTAAAATTTAAGTTAAATGTTTTGGATACATACTGTTTTTTTTTAAATAAAAACAAATTAAGGAGCAATTCAATACATCTCCACAGGCTAAACTCTCCCAGAGTTACCACGAGGACCAATTTGGTGTGCCACCCCAAAAATGTATTTGGCCCCGTCTGGCCACCCCTATCAAAATTTTCTGGAGGCGCCCCTGGTAGTGGCCAAAGGAATGAGATCACGGATATAAGCGGCTGACATTAGTTTTCTCCGCAGGGTGTCTGGGCTCTCCCTTAGTGATAGGGTGAGAAGCTCCAGGAGGGGCTCGGAGTAGACCCGCTGCTCCTCCATATCGAGAGGAGCCAGTTGAGGTGGCTCGGGCATCTGAGTAGGATGCCTCCTAGACGCCTCCCTGGTGAGGTTTTCCGGGCACGTCCAACCGGGAGGAGACCTAAAGGTAGACCCAGGACACGGTGGAGGGACTATGTCTCTCACCTGGCCAGGGAACGCCTTGGGATTCCCCGGAGGAGCTGGCCCAAGTGGCTGG
Organism: Nothobranchius furzeri; assembly: GCF_043380555.1. Classification (NCBI taxonomy): domain Eukaryota; kingdom Metazoa; phylum Chordata; class Actinopteri; order Cyprinodontiformes; family Nothobranchiidae; genus Nothobranchius; species Nothobranchius furzeri. The sequence goes on along the minus strand of NC_091741.1, from coordinate 38,209,096 downwards.
GGAGAGGGAAGTCTGGGTCTCTCACCTTAGGCTACTGCCCCGCCATCCGACTCCGGATAAGCGAAAGAGAATAGATGGATGGAATTGTTTTTATTAAAATATTTTTTGTAATTTTTTTAAATGATAATCTGTGTATGTACTGTTTTAAGTTAGTAATGGCCTGGACGAGTGGTCTAACACCAAGTTTCTCCCAAACTTTAATAAAAACAAAAATAAAAAGTTTGACCAAGATCAGAAAAATCAAAAACTGAACAAAAAGTGTTCAAAAGTAAACAAACCAGAAAAACTAGGTGCTACGGTACTTTTGTCAAGGGGATTGAATCAGTTTCTTCCAATTCAAGGAAACAAGTAATAATAAATTTAATTCCAAGTATTCATTAAATCTTAAACATTTCTATCCAGACGTTACTTCTGCTGTTCTCCTCAGGTCTTCAGCATCAAGGTATATTCCGGGTTTCAGGGTCACAGGTCGAGGTCAACGACATCAAGAACTGCTTTGAGAGAGGTGAGAGGTCACGGGACGAGGTCACCGTGGGGTCACCTGAACGGTTAAGATGTGAGAACTCCTGTGTTGTCTCTTGGTCCAGGTAACGACCCGCTGATCGATGAGGAGAGCAACCACGACATCAACTCAGTGGCCGGAGTGTTGAAGCTGTACTTCAGGGGTCTGGAGAACCCTCTGTTCCCCAAGGACAGGTTTAATGACCTCATTTCCTGTGTGCGTGAGTATCCGGGAGATCAGCCTGAATGTGCTTGTGTGGGTTTTCTACTGTATCTGGACATCACACACACACACACACACACACACACACACACACACACACACACACACACACACACACACACACACACACACACACACACACACAGCAGAAAAAAGGTGCCCAACAACGATAATCGTGCTCGTTTCTCATTGCAGGGATGGAAAACCTGTACGACAGGGCGCAGTGCGTCCGTAAGATCCTGCTGGGCGTCCCGAGAGCGACGCTGGTGGTGATGCGCTACCTCTTCGCCTTCCTCAACCAGTGAGTGCCCTCTCTCGTCCTCTCGTCTAGCGAAATGCCACACCGTTTAAAAGCTGATGATGGCTGTGAGAGGAGGCGAGCCTCTCGGGTGCGAGAGAAAGTGAAGTGCGCTCTTGTAGAGATGATGGAACTCATTTTGTTTCTGCAGCTTCTCTAATAAATATAGACTGAGAGCACACGGAGGGATGGAGAGGCAGGAAGTGTGATGTGCAGGTGTGATGTTCCCGCCGGAGTAATTGGTGTGTGTGGAGACGCTTACAGCGGGTGTGTCATTACGCTAGGAGCATCACGGTCAGCAGATTGAGAATAATTTTTATTTCCATCAGTATTTCAGCTCGGATTAAAAGAAAACGAGGTTGATTGTACATCATAAATAAACGAGAGTCTGCTGATAAATTGTTTATGGCTTTTATTAAAAAAAAATAGCACCAAATCTAACCCTAATCTCTAGACTCTAGGAAGATTTCTCTCGTTCTTGAATGAATTCTGATTTCTGAGACTAAATCTGAATCGGACACCAGTCCACTGCCATCAAGCAGCGTTAGGGGTCATCTCTGTGCTCTGATGCTACTTCCTGTCCCCCCCCCCCCCCCCTCCCAGTCTGTCCCAGTACAGCGACGAGAACATGATGGATGCCGGGAACTTGGCCATCGTGTTTGGCCCCACCCTCCTGCCGACGCCCGACACCCTGGACCAGGTGGCCTGTCAGGCGCACGTGAACGAGGTCATCAAAACGGTCATCCTGCACCACGACAACATCTTCCCCGACACCAAGGAGCTTCCCGGCCCGGTTTACGAGAAGTGCATGACTGGTGACCAGTACTGGTGAGTCACAAACCAGCAGCGGTTGTTTTTGTTCAGAGTTTCTCTCTAAGTGAAACTAGCTGTTTTTATCTTGGTTTTCTTCCTAGTTGAGGATTACTTTAGAAAACAGTCATGAAAAAACAAACATTCCTAAATGAAAGCTTGAACGTTGTTCCTGAAACCGGAGATCTGCCGGGAGCTGCTCTGCTCCTCATTTGTGACGTTTTATCAGAGCTGTAAGCAGATTCGCCTCCTGCTGTGAATCCGTCCTCCTCCCTTTGTTCCCACTCTGAATGGATGGTTTGTCAATCTGCTGAGACGCTGATCCTCCTCTCCTCTCCTCTCCTCTCCTCCAGCGAGAGTCCGTTCAGCGAGCCGGGAGCGTTGGAGGAGACCGAGCCCGATGCCGGCACCGAGACCCAGACCAGCGACGAGGGTACGCTTGACCCACGACCTTCACACAATCGCCCACACTCCCATCCCCTCTGTCTCCTGGTGGAGAGCTGTTGCCGTGGCAACAGCATCCATGGAGACGCCACATTCTCCGTTTCCCTCTCCACACCCGCCCGCCCTTCCTGGCTCCTCTCATCTCCATCTGAACCGATTTTCTTTTAAAGAATGTTTGTGTGCTCTCCCCTGATTGGTTCTGATCCCCCTCCTCCTCCTCCTCCCGTTTCCCTTCAGAGGGCGAAGGTGTGGAGGCGGTGGCGCGGTTCGACTACGTGGGCCGATCGGGGCGCGAGCTCTCCTTTAAGAAGGGCGTTGTCCTGCAGCTGTTCCAGCGCGCGTCGCACGACTGGTGGGAGGGTCGGCTCAACGGGACCCACGGCCTGGTTCCTCATCAGTACATCGTGGTGAAGGACAGGCGAGTTCACAGTCCCAAATGGTTTGTACAGAAAACACACCTTCTATAAACATTCACACTCTGTCGTTCAGAATTTGGGATTCATATAAATTATTTATTTCATTATTTAACACATCAAATGTCGTTAATTTGAATTAAAAATGAGAGCTTTTTGAAGGATGGCTGTTACTCATTTTATCAATTATTCTTTACATTTTTGGTGCCAACTTTTTCAAAAACATTTGATAAAAAGTTTTGAGTAGAAAATGTTGAATTTGTTGTGTTCATAGGGTAAAAGTAACCAGCTCCTTTATACTTTTATATTTACATTTTACAACATTTCATATTATTATGAAAGCCCTGCAGCACTAATTAGTGAAACATGCTAACTTGGTAAAAAGTTCCTTTCTTGGCTTTAAACTGATCAGATTTGATCACTTTGAATGAATTCTTTGGGTATAAACCAGCAGAGTGTCTGACTCAATTCAAGTTTATTTATAAAGCGCCAAATCACAACAAGTCGTCTCAAGGACCTTCACACAGTAAACATTCCAGTACAGGTCAGTTCAATAAGCCAATCAGAAACAAGTTTCCTATATAAGGAACCCAGCAGGTTGCATCGAGTCACTGACTGTCAGAGTCTTTACAGCAATCCTCACTAAGCAAGCATGTAGCGACAGTGGAGAGGAAAACTCCCTTTTAACAGGAAGAAACCACCAGAGGATCCTGGCTCAGTATAAGCAGCCATCCTCCACGACTCACTGGGGATCGAGAAGACAGAGCAGACACACACACACACACACACACACCAATTAGTATTTCTATGGTTACATCGTGATTTCTTAGTAAATATTCTATTTGGTGAGAGATAAACTTTATTGTATGTATCCTAGTGAATCTATAATTAAACGGGTAAACTAGTAGTAGCACATCCAACGTCAAAGAGAGTAAAGTGTAATTATCAGGAGAGGAAGAATGATAAGTGGTTAGCAGCAGTGTGCTAGCAGATGATTTAGGATGTTTGTAGGATTTCTTAGCTTTATCTCCTGAAACATTAAAGACTAAACGAAGCGCGACTGGCCCGTTGGATTCATCGACGAGCTGTTCTGATGGATTGGAGTGGACTTGTTTCTAACCGATGGCGCTCCCTGTTGATTAACAGACTAATTGGGCTGAGCGAGTCTTTAACCGCAGCACTATTGATCGGGTCATTGATGAGTGGTGCGTTGTGTTGGTTCAGCAGTCATTTGTCCTGACCGAGTCCGTTTGGTGTCTTTAGGGCCGACTCCATGTCAGACAGCCTCAGTCAGAAAACCGACAGCGATGGAGGGAGCAGCAGCACCGACGACAAGAGGTCCAGAAGCGAGCTGAGCTCCCCGACCGACATCCGGCCACCGGAGAACTACAACAGGTCGGTCATGTGATGGACAGGCTTTTCGCTCACCTCTAAAACCTCATCAAAACGGAGCCTCGTCGTGCTGCTTTCACAGCCGGGTCTCGAGTGACTCGTTCATCTGTGGCAGACGCCTCCGACTCGTTCACAGTCAGCCGGAACAAGAAAAGATTAAATCTGTTGGATGGCTGTGGAGGATTACAGCTGCAGTTAAAAACTGTTCAGTTAGAGTCAAACGGTGAATTCTGGGTGACTGAAGAGTTCAAACAACTCAAAACAATAAAACTGGTTTCAGTTCAATTCAAGTTTTTTTATAAAGCGCCAAATCACGACAAGAGTCGTCTCAAGGACCTTCACACAGTAAACAATCCAATACAGGTCAGATCATTAAGCCAGTCCGTAAAAGGTTTCCTACATAAGGAACCCAGCAGGTTGCATCGAGTCACTGACTAGCGTCAGAGTCTTTACAGCAATCCTCATACTAAGCAAGCATGTAGCGACAGTGGAGAGGAAAAGACAAGACTACACTTCAATGTAAATGTACAATTGTAACTAGAAACGCACCAGCTCCGGGCTTGATGGATGATACCGATTTTCGTGCAGCTTATGTTTAATCCTGACTTTATTGGGTGGCGTCTATTAGACTTTTTAAACTGCGGGATCTGCTTTTCTATTATTTCCTGATCAGTCACAGGAGGAAGCGAACCGACGGCCTTTTCCGACGCCCGCTCTGTCGCTCGAACGACAACCACGGCAACGGAGGGATGATGGAGCGAAGCTCGCCACCGGTGACAGGTCACTTCAGCCCAAGAGACCTGCTGCTGGGGCGGAGTCAGGGCTTGACCCCACCCCTCGACAGCCCAGAGCGACGACGCCGGTCTGCTGCGGTGACCATGACAGTGAGCCGCCATGATTCGCTGAGAAGACCAGAGGACACACCCATTCGTCGTTCAAGCAGCGGGCAGCACAGTTTCAGTGACTCCCTTCGATCCAGAACGATGGATGCAGAGTCGCTGGCTCAGGTGCACACTCGAAACACAATCTAAGACCAAATCTAATCAATGACTCCAATTCGATAAGCTTGAATTTTCTAATAAAAAGTTAGAAATTAAAGAATATTTCTAAGTTCATCTTCAAGTCTTTCCACTTCATTCTCCCCCTCTGTGGCCATACACTGAGATCTGGGCTCGCTTTCGGGCCCTTTTCACCGGAACTTACTCGGTACCACTAGACTCATCTTGGTGCAATTTCAAGCCATTTCCATCAGTAACATGTCCTGCTTCAGTCAGTGCGTTTACATGCAGCCAGTAACCCTTTTAAAACCCGAATATTCACAATAACCTGGTTCCGCAGGTCCATGTAAACACCGCCAAAAACACGGATATGCTCATAACCGGGTTTTTAAAAACCCGGTTACTACACCTGGGGTAACCCTTTTCTAACCCGAATGTTTGGTCGTGTAAACGCATATCGGGATATCCCCATCAAAGCGTGTGTTCTGCGCGTGCTCTGTTCGCAAGGAATCTTGGTCTTTAGAGTAGCGAGACGTCTTGTACGCGCCAGAACTCCGGAAGCAAACAACAAGTTGGGAGCAACATGGTGAGTCGCGGCACAGCACCACACTTTTGGAGTGACGAGGAAACTAAAGCGCAAACAAACGTGGTCGCTATCTCTTCCGAACTGGGAAACATGTTGTTGTTTTCACGGATACCGGAACGAGAAGAACCGGAAATGACGCATATTGCGTCTGGACGTAGTCCATACGTCCTGACGCTAGCCCAACGTCCGCATTTACATCGGGTTATGCAAGTTAGGGGTAACTCTTTCTATTTATGCTTGTAAACGGGTTATTCTGATCAACTCAGAAACCCGAATGCCGACCTTAACCCGATCATAACCCGGATATTGGCTGCATGTAAACGTAGTCAATGTGGTTCGAAGTGTACCAAGCCAAGCTAAAAGCATGACACCAGCGACTGTCAGCCCCTGATTGGTTTAGGGTGGAGTCGCTCAGTGCTCCACAGCTTCCTGCCTGTTGCCTGCAGCGGTTTTTGGATTCAGACAAAAAGCTAGTGTCTAAGTTGAATAATCACCGCTGTTGTGTTGCATTTTTGTGTCCCAAACCGATGTTCTCACACTCCCGTAAAAATACAACACCTGTGAATTTCCCTGATTGATGAATGAGATGAATAAAAGCCTGAATAAAGATGCTTTAATGATGACTGACTTCCTGTTTTCAGGACATCGAGGAGACGGTGACTGTGGCTCTTGGGGAGCTCAGGCAGCTAGAACGGCAGGGCTGCCGGCCGGCTCCTGACGTGGTCTTGGACACCCTGGACCAAGTGAAGAACGGCCCAGTTGCCTCCTGCTCCTCCGAGTCCCCAAGCCCTCACAGCACACCCAGCACCCCGGGAACCCCTGGAACACCTGGAACTCCCGGTACACCAGGCACCCCAAGCCCACTCAGTCCTCTGAGCCCAATAAGTCCTCTCCCAGGACCTCCACCTGGACCTCCTAGGCCATCCAACCCGTCCCCTGACACTCTGGGCTCCTTCAAACCCGTGGCAGCTGCTCGCATCGGGGCTCCGCTGCGGCCCCCGGCTCTAAGGCCCAAACCTGTGGTGCCTCCCAAGAGCAACACCCCGCCACTGCCCCCACCGCTGGATAAATCCTGCACCATGTGAGCCAAACCAGGCCAAACACAGGCCGAATCAGGCCTACCCAGGCCAAAACTGGGCCAGAAGAGGAGATCAGGGTACTGCTAAATGATTCTAATCAACAAGATGGTAGAAACGATAGGACAGAAGAAAAGGCTTTTAATGTAGTGATAAATTATAATCTATGACATGACCTATGATATGATATGTGTGTGTCGTCAGGTTGCTGTGTGCTTTCTTGGTGTGTAGGAGTTTACTTTCTCCGTGTAACGAAGCATTAATCAAAGGTTAGCTAAAAGAACTGCTGATAACGGAACTACCGGACCTAACGTAGGCGGAGCCAATGGAAACCTGGGAATTATAGTCTGGCTCCAGTAAATAAGTAGTTTCAGTGAATGTTGTGTCACGAAGACACTGATTGGCTGCTGCATCTGCGACTCGATTGGTTAACGGGACACAGCGATGAGGGTTCAACAACTTGTGTGACTTTCCTTTTT